>NC_084813.1:22871952-23171952 GCF_963583255.1 Pyrus communis | reverse complement strand
CCCACCCGAGTCTCACGGACCACAGCCACATCCTCACCGCACCCGAGACACGTGTCACCACACTCCCCAACGGCCTTCGGGTGGCCACCGAGTCGAACCTCGCGTCTAAGACCGCCACTGTCGGAGTCTGGATCGACGCCGGGTCAAGGTTCGAAGATGACGAGACCAACGGCACGGCGCATTTCCTGGAGCACATGATCTTCAAGGGGACGGAGCAGAGGACGGCCCGTGATCTGGAGGAGGAGGTCGAGAACATGGGAGGTCACTTGAATGCGTACACATCGAGGGAGCAGACCACGTACTATGCCAAGGTGCTCGATTCCGATGTGCCGAAGGCCCTTTCGATTTTGGCTGATATCTTGCAGAACTCCAAGTTCGATGAGGACCGGATTTTGCGCGAGCGCGATGTGATTTTGAGGGAAATGGAGGAGGTAATCTCGTAAAAACTAAAACTTTTGGAAAATTGAGGTATTGGGGTTGTTTGGATTTTCGGGGATTAGTGATTTTCAATGTTGCCTGCTGTGGATGTAAAAATTTTAAATGTTCAATAGCATTCAAAGTAACTTGATTTATATGAAATTTGTGAACTTTAATGAGAAAATGTTCCTGGATATATGCATTGATTAGATACACTCTTCTAGACTTGAATCGGACATTTCGCAGTAGCTTGTGAACAATTACATATTTACTCTTATTTTGTGACTTGTATGAAAAACTTTGATAGGGATCCCGAAAACTGTTAAAGTTGAGGTTGCTTGTAATGGAAATGTACACTATCCAAGATTGGTTCATAATGCTTTTGAATAAATGTTCATATCATCGCCTTGGTACTGCAGGTCGAGAAACAACCCGAAGAAGTCATTTTTGACCATCTGCATGCAACTGCATTCCAGTACTCTCCTCTAGCCAGAACTATTCTTGGACCTGCTAACAACATTAAGACCATCTCCAAAGAGCATCTTCAGAACTATATCAAAACACATTACACTGCTCCCAGAATGGTAATTTAATATTTATGAATTTTTGTTTAAAATTTTTGTTTGTACTATATAGGAAAGCATGGAAGTGGTGTTGTCATTGCCCTTTGGTATTACTTTACATGACACATTGATAATCAGGAGTTTGTTTCCAGAAGTTGACTGTCCTGTGCTTAACTTGTTCTATTTTAGGTTATTGCTGCTTCAGGAGCTATCAAGCATGAAGATCTTGTTGGGTCAGTTAAGGGTTTGTTCACAAAACTCTCAGGAGATCCTACCACCGCCGGTCAGTTGGTTACGAAAGAACCTTCATTTTTTACCGGTTCTGAGGTAATGCATGTATCCTCTTATTTAACTTTTTTCTTGTACTTAATGTTTTTGCTTTCTCTTATAATTTATACATTTCTATTGATGTTGTGAAAATCAGGTCAGAATTGTGGATGATGACTTGCCTTTGGCACATTTTGCGGTTGCGTTCAGTGGTGCATCTTGGACTGATCCTGACTCTATTCCTCTAATGGTCATGCAAGCGATGCTGGGTTCATGGAATAAAAATGCTGGTGGTGGAAAGCACATGGGGTGAGCAATTTACATGGTTTTCAATTTCTGTGGGTTGAATACTTGATATCAACTCTGAGTTTATATTTTTGAAGATCATGCAATGTTTAACTTTGGTTGCTTTGTTGTAAACAGTTCAGAACTGGCACAGAGGGTTGCCATTAATGACATAGCAGAAAGCTATATGTCTTTCAACACCAACTATAAGGATACTGGCTTATTCGGTGTTTTTGCTACTGCTCCGGTGAGATTGCCTTTTGTGATATGAATCTTAGTTGTTTTCACTGGTTATTTCTTTTCAACCCAAATTTTTTACTTGGGCTTAATTCTTCTGTTGAACACCAAGGAGTTGTCGACTTTGGAAGTAGTTATTGTATTTTAATTTGGAAATTTGGGGAACTACCGAGGAAGATTAGTCTTATTTTTAGTTTGAGTGGAATTAGGTGGAGCCGAAGGATGAAACTACTGGACAATCACCTAACCAATTATTTCTTCTCCTCTTGTTCTTTGTCTCTATCTTTCTTTCCCCCTCCCTCTCCCTCCCCCTTTATTGTGATAAACAATTGTATATGTTTATTTATACATTACCAACTAGTTACTCATACTAATTTACTTCTACAACTCATATTGTGTTTTGTTTTAATTGCAGGCGGATTGCTTAGATGATTTGGCCTATGCAATCATGTATGAGGTCACCAAGTTAGTTTATCGAGTTTCAGAAGCTGATGTTATTCGTGCTCGTAATCAGGTAGCACTTGATTTCTAACTCTGTCTCACTTCTAGATTCATGCTTTCTTAAGCAATTATGCATGTTTTAATTTGTATTTTTTTTGGCGGTGCCCAATAAAAAAATGGTAAAACAGTTATGTTCTCCTTTGGTCATTGCATGTTTCTGAACATACCACTATATATAAGTTGACCCACTTATCATTGTTTCTTTTCTGGCAGTTGAAATCTTCGCTGCTTCTGCATTTGGATGGGACAAGTGCCGTAGCTGAAGATATTGGGCGTCAGGTACTTTTTTCTTCCCATATAGAAACACTGTTGAGAGAAATCAGCTTCGAACAATTGGAGTTGCTAATTTGATCTAGTTACCTAGACCTGGGATGATTCCCCAAGCTTATCTGTAGTCTTTATTACATTTAATTGGAATTGGTATATGTTTGCTGGCTGAGTTTAATTGCGGTAATTGAAAATCGGTACCTAGTGTTGATCGTTATTGCCTAGTTCTAGTGACAATGTAAGAGTAGACTACAAGAACTAATGTCTGTACTGGAAGCTGATTCTGTCCCTGTTGTTTTTTGACACTGCTTTTGCAGTTACTTACATATGGTCGAAGAATCCCCTTACCCGAGCTGTTTGCTAGAATTGATTCTGTTGATGCAAGCACCATCAAACGTGTTGCCAACCGATTCATCTATGACAGGGTATGAGTACAATCTGTTACCTAACTTGTCATAATTTATAATACATAAAGAGATTCTCTCAACCTCGTAGATCATGTAACCAAACCCTCATACTTGTGTTTGTTTGTTGCTGTCGGCAGGATATCACAATTGCAGCCATGGGTCCGATTACAAAATTGCCCGACTACAACTGGTTCAGACGCCGCACCTACTGGAACAGATACTAAGCTCCTAGTTTCTCTTTGCCTTAATTATTTCATAATTGCCCTTCACGATCGATTTGGTCTTGGAATATTTTATCGCTTTTATGCGATTTAGTTACCGGCCGCGGAGAGAGAGGTATTGAAGGCTGGTATATTTCTTCCCTCACACCCACCCACAAATATGTTGTAGGTTCTCTCACTGTTTTGTAACACTTGCATTTTCTTCAATAAGCATCGACGACGATGACGACGACTGCGAATGTGAATGTGATTTGCTAGACAGATTTTCCAAATGCGTTTCTACTGAGCTCTCTCGGCAATTTGTGAATAAACTTGCCAAGTTATTTGGTTTACCTGCATTCATTATTTCACCAATTTTGGTGTGCAAATTAAATAGTCGACTTGGTAGCTCAACCGTCGCCTGAACTCATGCCTACTGCCTTTTTAAATGTTTTGGAGGTCGAAATTCTTACTCTCGAATTGGGAATTTTTGTTTGGATAGTTCCACGCGCGGACAAGAATAGCTTCTCCTGCCTTGTCAAAGCCGTCGTAATTTACCATCAAACAAGTCTAAAGCTTTTTGGTCTTCCAACTCTTTGAACTATTACTCTAGTTGAAGTTAATCTTCTGAATTATTTTCATCAACTTTGCTGTCAAATACTACAACTTTGCTTCAAGAGGGAATCAGGTGCTAGACTCATGTTGGCATTTGACGGTAAAGTAAATGAAATTTAATCGATGGCGAGGGGATGGCTAGCTAATTTCAAATAGTTTAAGGGGTTAATATACCACAAATAATAGTTCGGAGGGTCAAATAACTATTACTACTTAAATTCAAAATGTGATGTATATAGTCATGCATTTGATTATATCCATTTATAAACTACTATTCTAATCTATAGGGAAATAAAGATTTGAACTTGAGTTTATGGGATAGACTTAACAAACTTGTCTAATCACATTTGTCTTGTAAAGCCTTGTTTGGTACAAAGGATTATATTGGATTGCTTCTGTTACATTTTACTCAATGCAAATGCCACAAGCTCCCATTTTGTTACTATTATCATTTTTAATTTTATTAGACTTATAATTCCAAACTAATTAATTGAAACGAACTGAAACCAAAGTTGTTTTTATGATGTAGGTTTAATCATATCATATCTTATTAAGCCCTAATGAAAAATATCCAAAAAAGGATAGTCATGAATTCATAAATGGGAAAGATTAAAAGTTAAAAAGAAACCAAGGGCCCTCAGTTGAAGAGATTTTTTAGTATGTTGAGAATACGGCATGTTACACCTAATGTCATAATACAAGTAGTTAAACACTTAAAAAATATTTTAACCACTTATATTATAACATTTAATGTATAAGATCGTGTTTTCGGCACACTAAAAATTTCACCAAAGTCGTCCACACAACCATTTGCAGTTGGAGTTGGAAGGAAACCCAAACACAATGTCAATGCGTATCAATACTGTCAATGTGGATATGTACTATGTAGGGCCCTTTAATTCTAGAGAGAGAAACAGAAGAGAGAGAGAGAGAGGCGCGTGAGTTGTTAGCTGTTAGTTAAGGAGAGTGGGTTTTTCAATATAGTGTCTCTCTCTCCTCTCTGTCTCTCTCTCTCTCTCTCCTCACATTGTAAGTATCGGAAAACAAAGAAACACAACGTGATTAAGTAGAGAATAAAACACACATTGCACTTAACATCCAGTCCTTTCCCTTCTGCCCACTTCCCCCCTCTCTCAGATTTCTCAGTCCCCAAACACCAAAACAAACCCACCTCTTGGATCTCATCGCCCCTCCCTCGTCTACATATCCCTCCCCCACCATTCCCATTCCCCCTTCAGATCCCACCTCCCCATTTCCCCAGTCCCAATTCCCATCTCTCTGCGGGAATCAAAACGAGGAGCTCACTCTGCTTTTGCTTTGCTTCACCGCACACTCCAATGGATTCCTTCACTGTCCCCTGTCCCAAGGCGTGCGCCGCCCCCGTTACCCGCCTCGGCTCCGCCGCCCGGCCGTCGCAGCCGCACCAGCACCTCCTGTCCTTCCACAACTGCCTCAATCGCTGCCCCATTCCCTCTCTGCAGATTTCTGGCCTTCAGGTGTGATTAATTCCGCATACCCTTTACTTGTTTAAGCTTTGTTTGTGTAAATTTCATTGCTTTTTGTAATTTCATGCTCTAATCTTGTAATTTGCTCAAATGGGTATGTTTGTATAGGTTGTATATCTTCATTTCGGAAGCTTCTTGAATATTAAAATAATAAATTGAATTTAACACGTGGGAAATACTGTTGTGTGCATTGAAATTCTTGTAGTTGAAGAATTTGTTAATCACAATTAGGATTTTGATTAAGCTGTAACTTAGTAATGTTACAAATTCTTACCAAAATGCTGTCTTTGGATTAAACCAGCAAGCTTCGACCGATAATTGATTTGATTTTGCTATAATCATTACTCTATGCTTTCATTTTTCAATAGGTTTTTGTAGCAGTGACAGTTATACGTATCGCAATCTAGATTTTACGTGATAAGTTGCCATTAATAATTGTTTTCTGATCATATGGTTAACTTGTGTAGAGCTCCGTCAGGAAGCAATCCTCTTCCTGGAAAGTGCAGGCACAGCTTAATGAGGTAAAACTGTTTGGAATCAGTTTAGTAGGTGGGTTTGATTGGCACCGTCGTATTGAATGTATAATTGATTACTTTCTGAATCCAAAGGTTACAGCTGAGAAATCCTCAAATTCTGTACCCATAAACAACAAGAAGTCTGAAGATGGATCACAGGAAGGGAAAGACGAGTCTTCCAGTCAAACCAATATTCCAGATGCAGCATCAATCTCCGCATTCATGGCTCAAGTTTCAGACCTTGTTAAGTAAGTTGCTGCGACTCTTGTTTGTAATTGGTATCCATATAGCATCGACTATGTTTTGGACATCAATTATTTTCATTAACATGATATCATTTTCGTGAGCAGGTTAGTTGATTCGAGAGACATTGTGGAGCTGGAAATGAAGCAACTAGATTTAGAGCTTGTGATTAGAAAAAAAGAAGCTTTGGCGCCACCACCACCAGCTCCCGTTTCCCAACAACCAGCACACTATTATTCCATACCACCACCTCAACAAGCACCAGCACTAGCACCAGCATCAGCTCCTGCTCCTGCTCCAGCACCCGGTCCAGCAGCACCTGCATTACCCGCCCCTGCAAAGACAAGCACATCATCTCACCCTCCACTGAAATGCCCCATGGCTGGAACCTTTTACCGCAGTCCTGCACCTGGTGAACCACCTTTTGTTAAGGTAAGTGTCTGTTACTTATCTATTAAAGCTTGAGTTCCACGAGATATGGGAGATGACACACATCATTACCTAAATTATGTGTGCGCATGAACATGTCTTCCATATTAACATATCGAAATGTTGCGTTAGCCCTTGAGAGTGCTTACGCTCTGTGTTACTCAAATAAATGTTCAGGTTGGAGATAAAGTTCAGAAAGGTCAAGTTATTTGCATCATTGAGGCCATGAAATTGATGAACGAAATTGAGGTTTGTTTTTACATTGCTGTAGTCGATGATATGCACTGATGTGGCTTTACTTTCATTGGAAAGTTTTCTCAACTAATTGTTCCTTTCATCCTTCTGCAGGCTGATCAATCTGGAACCGTTGCTGAGATACTGGTCGAAGATACTAAACCAGTGAGCGTAGACACGGTAAGTAATCTTACTGCCTCTCTCTCACATAAGTACTCTCGAATAATGTGTTAATCTAAGCGATTTTTCTGCTTCTATGCAGCCTCTTTTTGTCATAGTACCATGAGAGCATTGAGCAAGGTTCGGACGAAGTTTTTTTGAAGGTTTTTGGTGATAGACACTCTTTGAAGATGTTTAATTCTCGAAGGACTTTTTGATACTGTTTATGTTCTCTTGTAACTTAAATTTAAATAATGTTTGTTTCAGTTGTCGAAAGATTGTCGGAATTCACATTTTTATAGTGTTAGGGACAGAGGCCGTGGTGTGTTATCAAAGATCAAGCAATGTGCTCTCCTTAAACTTTTGTTATGCCTTTTTTCTTTGTAAGTCAGTTTTACAAATTATGTATGAAGAAGTTCGTTTTTAATTATTTTGTTGCATATAAAACTCATTGTGTATTATACATTCAGCTTATTCTTCATTGTTTGCAAAGTGCTTCAATCTAAACTCGCTTTTCGGCTTTGGGAGGGCGGAATCACTTCGAGGAGAAGCACACAAAAGTGATTTTGATGGAAATAGGGATTAGTTCTTTTGTGTGATTTTGTGAGAAGCGGCTCATGCTTTCTTACCTTCCCAAATCACTTTCCGTACGATCCGATGTAAATGCGTTTTAGATTGATTTCTAAGGTATGTCCGAATGAAATGAATAGCATCGGCCCGTTTGAAACTGCTTTTGAATGACTAAAAGTGGACATTTTTTAATGTGTCAAAAATACAGTCCCATATCGGTACACCAAGTGTAATAAAATTACAACAAAAAGTTGACGATTTGACAAGGAACTGTCAATCTCGGCAACATTTAAAATTTAAAACAAAAAGACGATTTCATTCACAAAAATACGATTTATATACGCTCTCTCGGGCAAATAACAAAATACGGAAATCTATTTTTCCGGATTTCTCTACGGTTTCCAGAAATCTACTTTTTCAGCTCTCATCATACCATCCCCTATCCCCTATCCCCTATCCGCTATTGCTATTCCTTTCTCCTACAACATGTACAAGTTAGCCTACCTGTCATATACTATAACCGCTGTCGACTTCTGACACTGTAGCCACCTCTCCTTCCAATATTACTCGGCCTCCGAGCCCCACCTGAATAATCCTCATCATCATCATCGCCCTCATCGTCTCCAGCCACAGATTTCCGTCCTTTTCTTGGGGCCGGGCGTTTTCTCTTGATGTTTGCAGTGTAAGTAGAGAAATCAATCGTATCCTCCCTCAATGCATTCTTGAATTCCTGTACAACAACGATATCGGTAAGGATTTATGCATGGTCATGGTTGCTAACATCCAGAGAGAGTCTCACAGCTCACAGTACCTGATATCTTTGTACCAATTCTTGATAAGTTGTAGGCAAATTGGTGTGCGTATCACTGAGGTCAAAAGGAACGTTCTGCCTCGAGAGTACTTCTCCCGGTTTAGGGGGTTCACCCGGAGAAAAAGCCTGGTTCAAAAGAGGAATTACAAACAATAACAAAAAAATAATAAATGAAGTTCGTAACCCACTGTAATATATTTTCCTATAATTATCTAGTCATTGCTTACCTGGCACCTTGCATCATTCAGGCTATACACAATTTTTAGGTGTCTCTTCAGTTTCAAAAGAAGCTGCACTGCAATAGCTGCCAGGCAGTCCGCCTACAAAAGCACGTAAAACATAAGAATAATCAATGAAAAGTAACCGAGCAGCAAAACCCTAACAATGACAACAACAGTCTATCTCAAGGAAATTTTTCTCCGGCTTGTGAAAAATCAATTTAGTACAGGACTACAGGATACCTGGAATTTCTGTACGTCATCTATTGAGAAGCCACCGGAACTGCTAGAGCCCGTAACATGCATGTTTGCCTCAAACGGGGTAGCTTGATTGGAGACAGACTGATATGCTCGCTCTTGTTGTAATGCACCATTCCACTCCGTTGACATATAATTTATAACAGGTTGAAACACTGGTTCTTGTTGAACTGTCCCATTCAAGTCCAATGATGCCATCCCTCCCGTAAGAGGCCGAGCAGCTGAGCCATCTTCAATTATGCCGTTGCCATGAGATGCACCTCTTTGTAACAAATGCAAAGTCAGAGCTTTCAGCTTTGCTTCGAGTGCCCCAGCCCTAACTTGTACTACTCTATTTATAGAATAGACCAAATAAAGCGGCTCATCCGGTGTTGTGAAGGGTAGCAAGGCGAGTATTTCTGTGCAGTACCTGTAAAAGGAAATTAACTTCCACGTCAGCACCCTCATCCAGAATACATGAACTCCAAGACTGACACCAATGATTAAACTCACATCAGGAAAGGGACTACTGAAGGTGTCCAGCTAGCATTATCAAACTTGCGAACAATCGAAGACAGAAATTTGTTTCTTGAAGTCCGGTTAGCACGAATAAGCTTGTAGATTCGAGAAACCCCAAGTCTGCCTTGTGCGAGAGAAACACTATCAGATTTTCCCTTCGCATTTCCAGAAGCCTTTGCTTGAACTTTTTTGTTCTCGTGTTCAGAACTCGTACTAATGGACTGTATGAAAGTAAAAGACATTTGAAGGCCATCTCCCAGGCGGCTTTCGAAAAATGCAGGGTACCTAAAATGATCCTTCGATTAGCAAACCTAAGCAAAAAATAGAAGATATGGCAAGTCAAAAAGCACTGAGAGGAGAATACTTTTCATTCATTTGCATCAGCAAATGATGAGCTAACTTCGAATTGGCCTCCAGTGGATCTGTTTCTAGAGCAATAAGGTATGGAACGCATGTAATAGGATGTACGAGCCCCTGCCGCAGTACAACTTCAACAATCTGCAGTTATATTAGGAAAAAGTAAATAAATTGACGTAAAATTGCTCTTCAATTTTCAAATACATCTCATCCTTTCCACAGCATAATTTTCTTGGGAGTTAGTTGTCAATACGATTCTGATTCTCCATATAAATAACAATCGTAGAGAGAAAATAATGCGCACAGAGAGCCAGTAACAGAACATAGAAGCCCAATACACACCTTAATTGCAGATTGGCGAACTTGTTCATTAAGGTCTAAACATCTTGCCAACATGTTATCCCAATACAACTGAACTATACCACCACAGATATTAGTATCTCCAGCACCTGCAGCAACAGATACAGCATTGCCACCTTCCACATTATAATGAATCACATTATCACTAGCCGCATCTGTTCCCATTTGACTTTCGGCATCAAGAAGATAGTCGTACATGTTTTGCAATGCTTGCATCTGGTCAAAAAAAATGATTAGTATACAGACAGACATTGTAGTAGAAATCAAGGGACACTGTTATCTTACCCTAAGACGAACATCAGAGCTAGAAGAGAATGTTGCCTCTACTATCTTCCCAATATCTTTTTCCAACATATATTTGGGCCTAGCTATTAGAACAAAGCCCAATGCCTACAAATGTTACAACACAACATCACTACATTCCATTATAAAACCAGGCCTTGCACATTTCAAGATCAAGCTAGGCTTTTAGGAAAAAGTAAATTAAAAAGTTCATACCTGCAATGACCGAACCTTTATTACAAAATCCTCCGCTAGAAGATATTTTTTAAACAAGCTGAGACTGCTAACAACATCAATTGTTTTGTCGGAGTTACTGGGCAAAGAGTTGCCATAACGGATAAGCAATCCAAGACAGAAAAGAGATCGCCCCACTTGCTGAAATTAGCAAAGGTTGCAAATTGTCAAAATTTGAAGCCCAATTACATGTATATGTACCAACCAGTTCTCTGTTTGAGCTTAAAGCTAAAAGCCAAGATGCAAACAGCTCAAAATACGACAATAACATAAAACTCCCCCATGAGTAATTTCTTGATACATAAAACCTGACAACATGCTGCCTCATGAAAGCAATATCACTAAAAGTTCACTCTGCAGCCCAATATTACAGAAGTCCTACATATAACTGCCTGCATGAGCAATCAATACTGCAGCTACCCAATACCGAAAAAAGGGCCTCAACTTTAACCGTAGTCTCAATTTTGCTCTTTACTCGGGTCTGAACAATGCACCCCCAGAACTATTACGATGTTATTATTATTTTTGATAAAGAAACAAATTTATTAACAAGAACCAAGGAATATGTTAATTACTCAATCAGTAAATCCTAATTTGTAGAATATAGGACATGGAAAGTTTGCTTAAGGTTTCTACTCATAGTTTTACTTGATTGACAGCCATACTTGAGCAGCATAATCTGCAAGTTCACCATTGTGGTTCAATCTAAATTCCTGTCGAGTAACTATATAAATGCATGGCCATGCGCAAAACTGTAATTTCTCATATCAAACTCTTTTAGAAGAATAAATTCACATATCATTTTGCCTATGAAGTGCTTGAAGGATTAGGTATACAATCATAACTCTTAGGAAAACTTCAAATTGGACCACCAATGTAATAAGATAATTAATTTAATATAAGGTATCTTTACCATCCCTTAACAGATCAAGGACGATGTTCAAACTTCAGGGGTAACTGGAAGAAACATTGATCCAAGCAACAAACATTGAAAATACACTTTAAGTAATTAAAGACATAATCCATTTACACATAACTTAATCCACTGACCTGCTTGTTATCTACTGCCTGAGCATCCAAACGTTTGAAGAACACCTGGATAAGATTCTCCACTATAGCAGCACCTTTTCCTGCCACTTTACTCACAGCACACAGGCACCTGTAGTGAGGACGAAGATATAAAATCTAGAAGGCATCCAAATCGGCATAAGATATATTAATAAAAGACAATTGTCTGAAAGCGAAAGCCTGAACTTGAACTTACTTTATGCAAGCATGAACAACAGTCAAGAAGGAATGCCGAACAATCATGTTCTTTAAGTCCTGTTCAAGTTCTTCCACAACAGCTTGTGGTAACTTTCTTACCAACGGAAGAACAGCATCAATTATAAAGATTATACTCTCCACTAATTGTGCAACCACTCGATTATCAGCCTGAACACAAAGCAAACCAACTCAAAAGGCAGACATGATTTTTGCTTTACTAGTATCTTTCTGTATTTTCGATCAAAATGAAAAAAGAAAAAAGAAAAAGAGAAATGAATTGTAACAAAGACAGCGTGAGCACGCAAATTCCCAATACAGAGCATGAACAATCCTTTGCAGAAGAAAATCCTAAGATCTCTTATAGGTAGCATCTAGCTTCATATTATTTAGAGAGAAACAAGACTGAGTCCTAGAAGGCCGCTCTTCAGAACACGTATAACCAATGATAAAATGCAAAAGTAAAATGTGGAATAAAATAACTTTAAAATCCAAAACACAATTCTAAGGGTGCTCTAAGGTACATTGGAACCATTATAACAAAATGCATTTTACCTGACTCTTTAGATAAGGCTGAAGAGTGACCACAAACTGTGAAGGGTCAGAAGCTGGTGCACAAAGCTTTGGATCCACAACACAGAATGCATGCAAAGCTAGCACATACGGAAGTGCCCGCCTCTCTACCTCCTGGATATTCATTTCCTCTACCTGAAAAATAAGAGTTTCTACACATTCAGATTCAAATAATCAACCAAATCTTTTTAGCATGTCAAAAATATCGGGGATAAGTACCTGCAATATCTTTTCCAGTAAGCACTTGCACATTAACTCACAGCGCTTGCGTACTGATGCAAGTGAGGCAGGGTTGATCCCAACAGCTTTAGCTGATTGTGGAAAAAAATCAAGGGCCAAGTTGCGTTTAATGACTGTCACAAGAGGCTGGTGACTTGGCATCCTCCTCAACATCTCAACGATCTGTTCAGTTTTTTTAGCCACCTCCAATGGAACAGAGCTACCATCTCCAAAGAATTGAGTTTGTGAACCAGTAGGTTCCTCAAACCAGAACTCATAAAATGTCTTGCAAACAATATCCTGTGGAAGAGGAAAAGAATAAAAACTGGACCTAGTCAAGAACAAAGAACTTTGTATACTGGTTTTACATGTCAATGAACTTAATGCAACACACTCATTGCTTCACAATTACCTGTATGTTTGATTCATCATCACTAATACGGGAGATGATAGCAATGCAAGCACTTGTAAATTCGGAGAAATTTGCATTTGAAACGCACATATCTCGTATGATTTTGATAGATCGCTTTCGAACACTTACTCCAGTATCTTTAATTCTCTCAGCAACCTTCTCAAAATACTGAAAGAAAATGGTAATGATTAAGCAACATGCGTTAATAGAGCATGTACGAAGAAGTTAGTAGGATGAGAGTTCAATTGTGCACACCTTCAAACCAACATCAGGATGAGAAGCAATATGCCTTCCTACAAGCTCCAGTGCTGCTTCTCTAGCGGAAATTGCGGAATCACAAAACCTTCCTTCAACAGCTGACTGAACGCGTTTGTCTCCTAAAACCTGCGGATCAGCTTCTACAATGATACTGACCTGTATATCGTATTAAGAGAATAGGACATTAAATTCTGTCAACATAGTCATAAAATGAATATTAAATCTCTCCATTTCGAGGATTAAAAGTTCAAGAATATAGTTTTCACTTACCGCTCGTAAAGCCTTGGCCCTGATTACAGGAGAATTCTCCATTAAGCTTGCCTGGAATCCACTAAAATGTCAAAATTGTGATTTATTACATGAAAAATCAGGGAGTCAATAGAAAAGATATCTGACCAAAAGCAAATGAAGAATCTTATCAAACCCTCTGGAGAAAGAGTTTTTTTGTGCCAATGCTAAAGTAATTTTCTTGACTGAATCCCTTGTCAATAATGAAAAACCAGTCCCAGAATCCCGAACTATTTCTTTTGATTTCAGTCTAGCAAGATAGTACATGAACTTCTGCTGTGATTTCGAATCATCCTTGTACCACAACAAGAGATAAAACCTGTACAAACAAGCATAACTTCACTATGGAAACAATGGAACCATAAAATAAAGGGAATGAAGTTAAACGAGTAAATACCAGCGAACAAAGAGCTGCCCATCATCAGCTGATGTGGTATCTTGAAGGTAATTCAAAAGCATCTGTTGGACTACCTCAGGCTTCGTAATTGAAAAAGCAACTTCAGTGTTTCTTCCTGAACGACTTCGATCCTTTATTCCTTCATCTTTGCATTGTGACTTACAGTAGGATTGTAAAACAAGAAGTTGCTTCCTGCAGAGGCATATCTGACAGTGCCAACTTCGATTTGGAACTTCATATTCTCTCACTCCCATACAATCAGCATGAAACATTCTCTGACAACCTTGACAAACAAAGACATTTTTTTCAACCCTACCATCTAAACAAACTGAGCATGCATCTCTTGGATATGTCTGATCAACCCCATCGTCACTAACCAACTCCTGAAGTATCCAGATTTTGTCCCTACTGCAAAGGAGAGAATCACGCTTCAATCTTGCAGCAATTGTGCCGAGAAGGTCTATAGCCATTGAACGTGCAGCTACGTCTTTAGATTTCAGCCCAGCATTCTGGAGTAACAAGACGCAAAGAACCTGCAACTAAATCTACTTCAGAATGGCGACTTACTAATACAACCAATGAAATTACAGTCCAGACAAGTCAGACATATTTTACCTCCAGAATAGGAGCTGAAGCCGGATATTCAGGTAAATTCAATGTTGTCAAGAGATCTGTAACAAGATTCTCCATCATTACTTTCAACTCTGAAGCTTCCTGAGTCTTTGCACCAGCAAAGCGCTGAAGTACACGAGTCCAAAAGTGACAACATGCCTCTGTTGCTGCCTCGTGACCTTTAGTTGGATAATCGGCATTGACAGAGAGTTCTAAGATAGAATTACTACTTGATTCCTGCCTTAATGATTCAGGAAGGTTTGCACTATAGTGAACCAACTGAATCAGCAAAGCAGTGATCATCTGAATCTGCCTTTGCTCTTCGTCAGGTAGGTGATAGGCTCTCAAAGCTCGCTTTGAGACTGGCAACTTCCAAAGCAACTGAATTAATTCATCTATCACATATGTGCGATGCTGAGTGTATGAATAGAATATCTGTACCACCAACAATGAAGATGCACAAGTTTCAGAGTAGATAACATCAAAATGCATGTGCATGAAGATATGTACAGGTATGTGTAAACAATAGCTGCCAAGAGGAGATGAATAGTGCAGATCTGTACCCCACTGATCAAACCCATTGCCTTCAGTTGCAAGAGCTGGATATTATCCACCATAAATGTTGTGAAGCATGTTTTCACTAGTTGTAAGATACAACCATCTGATAACCTTTCTATTAACAACAAATCCTTGAGTAAACCAAGAATGGTGCACATTTTCTGAAGAATATTATTCACAGCAGCAGAGACCCTACCAAGGCAAAGATGTAAGGGAAAGACAGCACCTAAGTTTTGTTATATAAGGATCTAGTAAAAAAAATCCTACAACCAGGAGCAGAATATCGATAATCATACCTGTTAAATGAGGATTTCTGCACTTTCACGGTCTTGATACTGCGTCTCTTCTTGCTTGCTGAGCCAAATTCAGCATCAGGCTCTTCATCTTCCTCAACTGTCAATATATTGGAAAACATTGTTACTCAAATCAAACAAGTTGGAACAAACCACTCCTGAAAAGGCAAACTGATATAAAAAACTTATGAAGATGGTTTCACATGCAGATTGAAAAATAGGGAAAGAAAACACTATGGAAACATATGAGTGTAGTGGATTAAGGAAATCCCAACTGTTCAAGAAAAACTAACCTTCGAGCGACCCATTTTGACTTGGCCTATGCAAAGCACGATATGATGGATCATAAGCACACATAACATCCATTATCTGATGCCTGGAAAACTCCAGAATTCTTTCAATGATCTGATATGATGGAACAAAATTAGAAACTACTAGTCTTTTCGGTAATCAATATAAAATTATATAAAAAATCATAAGATAAATTTACAATTATGTGATATAAGGGACCTCCACTAAATGTAAAATAAAGAGTTAACATCTTAGCATGTACCTCTTCTTTATATAGTTGTTTTGGCATCTGGTTATGAGCCATTACTGCTAATGCTGCGTGAATGGCCTCCAATGCACATTGTATTGATGAAACCACATCTGAATTTGACTGACATATTAAAAAAGAGAAGTAAGATATGAACATGATCACAAATACTATTACAGTAAAAACTCCAAGTGCAGAATTGAGTGCATAAATATCGAAAATACTGCTAACAAATTTATAAATTAACCTACCAATTGTAATCACTGCCCAAAAGAGAAGTAAGAAGTGAAAACTATTTTCTAAACAAAACCAAGAAGCTAAAAGCGAAGCCTGACAGACATGCTAAATGCAAGAAAGAAAGCAGAACATAAAACAAGCTCACCTGCTCATATTCAATTATACTCAAGCCTTCAGCTCGATGTATCTGATGATCTAAAATCCTTAACAATCTAACAAAAGTATCTACAGGAACCAAATGTAGAAGCTTCTTTGCTCGAAGAGACATTATTTCATTTGCAAGCACTCTAAGATCCGAAAGAGGCATAGATAACCACTCAGTTTCTTCCCGATCATCACTGATAATTTCAGCTCTGCCACAGAACTCCTCCACCAACTCACAAAAGCTTCTGATGGCGGCATCTAAACAATATTTTTTAAGATAAGTCACTCACATGAATATTAAAAGAAGAATGTGTTTGAGAGGAAGAGAGAATTCTAAAGCCGAAAAACCTTGAATTTCAGCAGAATCTGGTCCCACTGATGACATAACATCACTAGCTTTTTTCTTGGATTTGGGTTTTCTAGAAGATGGTGTAGATATGTCCTGCAGTTTCATCTTCTAGATTATTAAATAAGAAGGGGGAGGGGGAAGTATTAACTGCCAAATAGATACACACATACATTAGGAGGAATATCATTAAGCTGATTATTGTCAGATACGGAATAGTCCCTTTGAGAAGGCTTTAGTATAGGTATACTAGGCTTGAAGGGCTTCTTGTCAGCTACCGTACTACTAACAGGCACTTGCCCCTTAATAGGACCTGCGAAACTTGAACAGTGCAAGAAACAATAAGCACAGAAACATAAATTCATACAAGAACAAACACTATAATGCACAACTAATTCTTCTTCGGACTAAATAGTATGTGTAATACCTATAGATATTTATTCACTGTGCATCTAACATATACAAAGAATAAAGAAAATGATCTTGGAAATTCTGGAAATTTACATGTATCCTTTCAACAATGAAGTAAAAGTGCATCATCCAGAAAGAAAATAAATTTTGAGCTTAAATGAAGCTACTCTGTCTGGTAAGTGTAAAAATATCAAGTAGCACTCTAACTTCTGCAACTTGTGCCTTGAAACCAAATAAAAATTATTATTATTATTTTTTCATACTACTCAATATTTTCGCTCGTACAAAAAAAGATATGATTTCTCATTTCTAGACATGTTACTTAGATTTTTGTTAATTGTTTTCAGTGAATAATATATATTCGGTCTATCATTATTGTAAAATCTACATATGCATTAAGTAAGTCTATATTGTCATCAAAACTTCTTGCACCAGAGATGTGATTGCATTACTCAATCATGTTATAACCTATGTAAAGGCTTATTGTTTATATAATGAAAATATGGCTGCCACATTTATCTCCATGCATATTAACAAGAAAAAAGATTTATATATTGCTTATGTTGTTATTTTATTCAGGGAAAACAAGAACACCTGCCATTTTCAGTTCTAGCCAAAACAGCTATGCAGAAACCTTAAGTAATAAGTAGGAAGCCAAAAATACAGTAAAACCTCTATATAGTCATAAAGTTGGGAACAAATCAATTTTATAACTTTAAATAGGTAATTACTTAATAGAGGTGTAGTTAAAAATATTATTTATTCTTAACGAATGTTGGATTCCTGAGGATATGACAGTATGGAAATACCAAAAGTTTCATGCCAAGAAGTTGTAAACATGCTTGAGAAGTTAGAAACATTTTGGCTTCAACAAGAAGGTCCCATGTTGACAAAGTATTGCGTACCCGGAGGGTAAAAGACGTGGCGTCAACTCTAAAAACTAAAACATTGACAATTATTACTACATGGAGGTGTATTTCCTTGTGAAGGGGCAAAATAAATTATAACTTATTACAATGTGGAGTTTATTCCTATGCATAAGTATAACTGGTCCCAAGTAAGGACCAGAATTTTTTATGCAGAGGTTATTCCTTTATAGAGTACCAGAGCGTGTGGCAATTTGCTTTTTTACATCTTATTCTTTATTATTATTTGTAATTTTTATTTATGTTTAGTTTGAATTTTTTTTTTTAAATTAAATTGTTTTATTTAGAATACTAATTAGGGAGGGGTATTTAGAGATATTGAAAGCTTCACCATTTTGGTGTGCTCCCTATATGTGTGTGTGTGTGTGTGTGTGTGTGTGTGTGTGTTACTTTAGAGAGGTTTTACTGTAGCATCTAAAAGAAAATTTTGAATCAAAGCATTACTGAAAATATAAAAGCAGGTATGGAGTGACTAAATACTCGGTTTACCTGGACTATTGTACTCAAAGGCTTCTGGATTGTACTGAAGAACTACATCGTGAAGTTTTAAAGGTTCTCCATAAACATATGGAACTGCCCCAGCATCCTCCCTAAGGTTCCTGTGCATGATACCATACATGAACACTAACACGGAAATAGAAAAAGCAAAATTCAAACCAAATTTAAACAATGTAACTAATAGAACTCAGTAGAAATTTGTATCAGCACAGTTCCCTGATCACTTGGACTTTTAGTCAAAAAATAAGATCCTGGAATACAGTTTAACTCGGTACGAACAAATCACGTGGTTGCTTTATTCCAAATTACGAATTAAAAAGCCGCCTCCGAATCACATTTCACAATTAGTTCAGTTAAAAGTAGAAGAGAGCCTCCGAATTCACATTTCACAACCTCCGAATGCACATTTCACAACCAAATTACGCACAAAACGTTGAGCTGCCTGTTAGTTCAGTTAAAAGTGGAAAGAGAGAGCCAATTCCATCAATAACGATTACATTTTTCTTCAAATTACTTAAATTTTAAACAAACAAAACCTACTCGATCACAAAAGGGGGAAAATTCAAAATTCTAATATAGTAGCACACAGCAACAATCAAACACGTCAAATTTCAAATCGTAATTTAGAAAAGTAGCAAAAATCACAATTCAAATGCAACATCGCGCACTTCTAACAATCAAATTTCAAATTTAAACCTGGAAATGAAATTGCTGGCGTGGAACACAGAAAAGCACTTACAAGTACGACACGTCGGTTACTCGAAGCAGATCAGCAATCCTACTCGCAACAGCTGCATCAGGGCGGTTCAGCCACGCGCTGTTCCGACTCGGCTCGTCGAACAGCCGGAGGTGATCAGATGCGCCGCAGAACACCGGCAGCGATGGCAGAGGCAAGCAAGGCGCGACCTCCGAGTGCACCGTGTTGGAGAGGCTGATGCCGCCGTGAGCCGAGCCGGAGCTCGAGCTCGAAGTGACTACCGGATAACTCATCGATTGCTCAACCGGTGAGTTCGCAATCGGCGCCGCAAGGGCATGTAGGGAGAATGATGAAGTTGCGGGGTGGCAGGGGGTCGTAATTACGCTGGAACCCGGGGGTATATCGGAGAGAATTAGGGTTTCAGTTGCGGAGCCCTAGATTTGGGAAGGAGAATTTGAGGAAGCAAATGGCGGGGAAAAGTGCGGTGGAGGAACTGAAGTTTGGGGATTTTAGGTGTGCGACTGCGAACAGAGTCTCAATGCCTCAGTTACGAAAATGCCCTCGGAGGCACTGTGCGAACTATCGAAGCTTCCCGCTGATGACTCGTGAATTGACTTCGTTCGGAAGGATTGTTTGGGAATTTTATTTTAGTCGACGGAGGATTTTGCTGGCGGAGATGTTGGGAAAAGGTCGAGGTCTGAAATTACGGAAGTAGTCTTGGGGTGGTCTTGCGAAGGTCAAAAGTATAAAGATTGTGTGTCGTCCTTTTCGGTCTTTTCCGCTTCCTCGCCGGAATATGGGGAGTTGAGACCAAATTAGTACATTGAACCGGATAGTAACTGTGAATGATTAGTAGATTTTATTGCTTGAACTTAGAAGTGGTTAAAATGTGCGGAGAAATTCTTGGATTCGGCGATCGTGTCATTTCTCGAACAGCATACAAAAAAAAGGAGATATCTTCAGAGGTCTTTATGGATCAGCATTCACCAATATCGTTGAGTATCATGTTTAATTTTGGCGCCAACAAACAATGTGGTTTGCGCGGATGAATTTAAGAATTTCTTTAATTTATAGTATGCACAGTAATTACAAATTATCAATTCGAACACACATCAACGATGGACTGCGTGTAGCGTTTTATTAAGTAAATTCAATAATTTTCTACATGCACTTTAACAAGTGAGGAAAATAAACGTTTAATAGGTTTTGCTTCAACTTTGTAGTTAATGACTTTGTGTTTTCCACACATGCACAATTTTGCATGCTTACTAACAAAATTAAAAAGATCTAACATAGGCATAATATTAATAAAAATTGGTATTCGAGAGTGTACCCCGAGGTATCGTATACTGAAAATTTTCACCGCTAAACTCTTTCAGGAGTTACTTGCATATTTACTAATAATTAATTTTAAAAATATTTTTAATATAAGCATTTTCAGTCATTTTAAAAGTACTTTTAGATGAGAACTCACTTGCTAATTTAACAAAACTTAGAGAAGTGCTTAGAAGAAAAGTACATAATTTCGGAGAAGGTTGACTTAGGCCACATCCCAGATAATAAAAGCTGACTTTAAGTTGACCTAACCTACTATAAGTAATTAAACAAATTACAAATTATCATTTTTTGAATAAACAAATTATGAATTAAATATATCAAGCCTACTATAACGCCCAATTTATAAGTAATTGCATTAATTTTGTTTGGTAACTAATTGCGCTAAATTTGGAAATCACACAAAATTGTATAAAAAAAAAAATAGAGTGTTGTTATCCACGTTTTTACATTTCACAGCCTCTGTTGATTTATGTTTTTTTTATCTTCTTCGATTCATTTGATCCGACAACTAAAAATTAATAGGGTATATAAAAAAGGTAAAAAGAGGAATGTAAACAACACCACCCAAAATTTAAACTAATGGTTAACCATAGAGTGATCAGTGGTTATGGACGAATTTCAAATCTCTATTCCACACGGCACTTTTTTAGTTCAATTTCTGACGTTGGTCAATCATACAATGGTAGCCAGATGAAAGATGTCTCTGTGCGTCTTCCTAGCCCTGAAAGGTTGGACTGACTTGGCGAAGCCACCAGCTGATCCTTTTTATAAAAAAAAAATTAAACTAATTGAAAGTTGTGCAATAAATTGAGGTCTTAAATTTAAAAAAAAAAAATTTGTATTCTTTTGGTCGTTTCCCGTTGTACTTTAGATCTTCTTTGAAAGTGTAATAAGTATACATATCTCTCACGTTTTAACGTAAGAATAGGATTATAGTATACAATCACGTCAATTAATGTGAATTCCTTTTTTCACTCAATTGGAATCCTCATATTTTCTTTCCTTTTACAATTAATCCCGATTATGCTATAAATTAACTTAATTATATCATGAACCTGCATAGAACTTGTTTTCACATAGCCATGGCTAAGCTTCGGAAGAACTTGTTCACATCTGCAGTGTTGATCACTCTTTTGGTTCAAGCCATGGGTTACATAATCCCTACCGATATGAGAGCCGGTCACGGCTATATAATCCCTACCGGTGGAAGCATCGGTAACGGCTATGTAAACCCAACAGGAGGAAGAGACGGCAATGTTTGGCAAGATGCACATGCAACGTTTTACGGTGACATGAACGGAGGAGATACCATGCGTAAGTGAAGAACTTTTGTTCGCTCTGGTTACGTACGATTTCTTTGTTAATTTGTTGTTAACTAAAATTTGATTAGGTTTTGACTTTGTGATTTGTTGGACAGAGGGGGCTTGTGGATACGGCAATCTCCATGAACAAGGCTATGGCCTCGAGACAGCAGCCCTAAGTACGGCCCTCTTCAACAATGGCGGTAGTTGCGGTGCTTGTTTCCAGCTCATGTGCGTCAATGATCCCCAGTGGTGCAATCCTCACGTTAGAGCCATCACAATTACCGCAACCAACTTTTGTCCGCCAAATTGGGTTCCGGCTCCTGATCACTGGTGCAATCCACCCCAAAAGCACTTCGACCTGTCCATGCCTATGTTCGCAAAGCTCGCACAGACAAAAGCCGGTATCATTCCAGTTAAGTACCGCAGAGTCTCGTGCCAGAAGAGAGGAGGGGTTAAGTTCGAGCTCAAGGGCAACCCCTGGTGGCTTACCGCGACAGTGTTCAACGTCGGTGGTGCTGGCGATGTTACAAACGTCAGAATCAAAGGATCTAGCAGGAATTGGATTCAAATGTCAAGAAATTGGGGGCAAGTTTGGGTGGCGACCGGAAACCAACTTGTAGGGCAAAGCTTGTCATTCCTAGTGACTACGAGTGATGGGAAAACAATAGAGTTGGATAATGTCGCACCAGCAAATTGGCAGTTTGGACAAACCTTTGAGGGGAGAATAAATTTCTAGGTTTCTAGGGTTTAGGGTTTGGTTTTGTAAGAGTTACTTTTACAGCTTTTGTTTTACCTATTTACCAGATTTGAGAACTGATCTGTAATGCAGATGGTGAATAAAAACAGGTTTTTTCTCTCTTTTCTTTTGGCGAAAGATAAGCTATTTACAAAGATACTTTTTACAACAGATCGTTAATGGACTCAGAAGTAGTCACATTAGGTCACAAGTTGTACGAACTTCAAAATTTTGAACATGCAATTACACAAGAAAGAAAGTGACTGCTAACGCAAAGTGTTTATGCTGAAAATGTGAGCGTCGCGCTGTTTTCTTCCGCATGCAGACTAAGCATGTCAACTAAACTGTAGAAGACAAAAACCAAACCTTCACTTCCAGTCAAGCATGTCTAATAGCCTCAAAACCTCTTCCTTCGAGTTCGCAGCATCCATGAAATCCATTTCGATCCCAAAAACATCAACAACTCCATCTCCGTTGTCCATGAAAAGCAAAGAGATCCAGGCCCGGATACCTGTAGTGATGAATGGGTAACCGCGGAGAAGTCAATGTAATCATTTGCCGTGGCTCTATATGCCGATCGATCAATATAGTCAAACATAGAATTATCAATTATACATGCAACCCTATTAGAATCCTTGCGCCCAACAAGCACTGAAACACTCAGTCTGGGTCAGAGGAACGATAAACCTTCTCAACAGCGAGTTTCATCTTGTACTCAGGACCCTTTAGGTGAAATCTAAGCATGTCACGTACTCCTGGTGGTGGGATTTTGATATCTCTATCTAGGACGCGGCCAGGGACCATTTCAGAAAAGAGAAATCGATCTATATCCCATATATCAATGAAAAACTCCAAGTTATCAAAGGAAGGCCTTGGTGGAAGAAGAGTTCGACGATGGTGGCGCTTATAAAAGGTTTGATACAGCTTGCAATATGTTGAAGTGGGAAGGCTAGGTCGCTTGCAGATAGAGGGCCATCTCTTGGCGCATAAACACTTCTAAAAGAAATCATCTCGAGCTATACATGCGTCTCCACTGCTTGCACTCTCCCATACAAGAAGCAAGATCCACCCCCTCCAGGAAAGGAAAAACCGCCTCTTCATTCACCATTTTTCAGCTCACAAACAATTCACAAAAAGAATCCACCACTACAACTATCACTACATCGGAGGACTAAAATCAACAGAGATGAGAACAGATAGAAAACCCTGTGGAAAAAGGATAAAATCCAATATCAGAAAATATACACTCGTAAGTTTTTGTTAAGATTAGCACACAATCATGGTTATGCCGTATAGCGTAACGAGGAAAACGCAAAAGATCGTATCAAAATCAGTTCAGATATAACGAATGACTTAAGTGTTAGATGAATCATAAGAAAAAAAAACTTGTTCCATATAACAGGTGGCCCCGAGAAGGAGTGAAGAACGTCGCATTATGTCTATCAACTCAGCAAGAACCTCGCATTGTATTGATAATCGGGATGGGCGGTCTAAATGAATAAGCAAACTTTCAAGCTTCAACCAAATAGCTAATTTTCGTATCGAACAACCACGGAATTCTTCCTACACTTGAGTGCCTAACAACGTGCATTTTACATATGTGATTACAAACACAAGGCGGATTATCAATACATATGTATACATACACAGATATATATATATATATATATATATAACAAGGGCGAGCCTTTGTGCAACAGAAATGTTGCTCATTTGTGACTGAAATGTCACAGGTTCGAGTTGTAGAAACATGGTCTTTGTAAAGGTAAAGCTGTGTACGATAGATGTTGTCCTGATCTTGTCAAAGCGTCATGTTGACTTGGGATCGTCCTTTTATATATGTATATATAACAAGACAAGCTCAATTCTTTCCATCTCCTGTTCAGATTGTTCAGTTCCAACACACATACTAAGCAAATATTTCTAGCACTTGATTAGATCAGATTAAGAGGCATAGAAAACAGGGAATTAAGAAAATGAAATACAAAATTTAAAATTAACACTGCAAAAAAAAAATAAAAAATAAAAAAACCCGGAAACGTTGATGGAAGTTGGAAGCAGAGGAATGGGGGAAGTGCGAGATCAGAGTTAGGCAGAGGCCGGGAGGAAGGAGAGAAAAGTAGCAAATTTACGATAAAAACAAAAAACAATAAAACCGCATTAAGGGACATTGATGTAAAATTATGTAATAGTTTTGGGGTCGCCAATGGCCCAACAAAGCAGCAAATCACCGTTGGGCAACCCTTCTCTACGTGGAAGCGAGGTGAGAAATTTCGATAAGGTTACATCTTGATTATTAGTTTTACGGTTTAGTTTATTATTTTTGTTTTATAAGGGAGGTTCTTAGTTAGATTTCTATAAATAAGGTATTTGGTATTAAATAATTGTTGGTCCGTTGTTGATTTCGCCTAACACTTACGAAGTTCCATGTTTTTGTGAGACTGTTCTACAAACGACGTTGTTGAATGAACGTTAAATCTCAACCATTTTCTTTTGTTCTCCATGTGCGGGAGAGCAAAGCTGGTTATTACATTTGGCCGGTTCAGGTTTTTCGTGGAGAACCCGGTCCAATTGGTCATTGTGGATTTGAGACTCTTAGGTCCGGAATATTATGTCGGTTCGGTAACCCGGGTCCAAAAAGATGCAGTATCGGCAGAGCCACTAGAACTGAAGTCGGGATGGGTGGTGGAGCAGGCCATCTTAGCTGAGGAGGAGCCCCTGGTCCTGGTCGTTATCCGATTCGCCCGCCAAGGGGGGGATGCATGCATGCAGGTTGGAACTTTGAACTTGAAACCCTCATTTTTGTTAATTTATTTATATATTTTAACAAATAATCAAAGGAAAAAGGATTACATTGTTTAGAGAAACCCTAGTTTTGGTTGACAATTAGAAAAAGATGTGAAATCAAATATAATTTTTATGAAAAAATAAGATGAAAATGCATGATTTTGGTAATGTGATGAACTTCCAAAATTTTGGGGAAAATGAAATAAATGCTAAGTTTTCAAACCAAAATTAATAATAATATTGTTGGTTAAGTCAATTGGGTAGGATCGATATTATACCACCGTTGTACATTTAAATTTTAATCACCATCTCTATAAATTAGAATGATCCGGAATATATTGTATCATAGAACAATCAAAACCTCACTTGTTGGTTATGGATTAGGCGCCGACAATGGTTAATTTGACTTGAGCATATATCTACATATACTTGAAGAGGGTCGAGCATATATATAAGAAGTGGAAAAGCGGGAAAATAAATAAATAAATAAAATAGAGAGGATGAGGAAAAAGGAGAAGGCAATGAAGCATAGTAGGGCAAAGTTGGTTGAGACTAGACAAAACAAGTGGGGTTGCAACCAAAAGAGCGTTGAGTGAGTGAGCCATGTTCGATTATGGCAGCCTCTGCCGACCCAAAAACAAAAGGAATAAAGTGATCAACAACTTAAACCTAGCTCCACATGATATTGCATATATATATATATATCTGCTCAGCTAGTTCATGAGCAGTAGTACTCACTCACCTGTCCTCTCTATACAGAAAAGTGCAGCCGATCATGAACCAGAAAAAAGATGTTACATCACATCTAAATCTCTATCTCTCTCCCGATATAATTGGATTTGAATTTTAAACAATTAGATGCCTTTCATCATCAGCATAATGACAAGTAAAAGGGATGACTTCACGCCAACAAGGTTTCTGCTTTGTGAGGGTCGGGAGAGAACGTCTATCTTACGCAGCCTTGTCCTTATTTTGCAAAGAGTTTATTTCTATGACTCAAACATATGACCTTTAAATCACAAAAGAGCAACATTTTCCTCACATAAATACGTGCATATATATATATATATATATATATATATGAAGCCTAGAATGACCATTCATATCACTAATTTGGATCTATAAGTAATTAGCACATGATGATCATCAAATTTAAAAACATTTTCCTCACATAAATACGCGCATATATATATATATATGAAGCCTAGAATGACCGTTCATATCCTTAATTTGGACCTATAAGTAATTAGCACATGATGATCATCAAATTTAAAAGACCAAAACAAAGTTAACTTTTTACTCTCTCAAGTTTCTTATAATTAACCCACAAAAACACGAAAAAAAAAAGAACCATTAGTGCGGTTGGACCAACTCACTTCAAACCCAAAGTCTACTCCTCTATGTCTATGTTTATATGGAAGAGGGTGTGAAACATAATTTTGGAAGAAAGATTGCTTGGCTACTTACATGTAACGAAGATTTTTTGCTTACTTACAACTCACTAAAATCACAAAAAAAAAAAAATTGCGTTCAACCATCAAACTATGATTCATCTGTTAGAAGAAATAAACTACAAAATGATTAAACTTCGATATTTGGGGAAGCTTCATAAAAATTTGAACCCGTTCTTTTGAACTTGTAGTACACGGCAATTGTTTTCACATTAAATAGATAAAGTTAAATATTGGTTGGAAGTTTGCAGTGGGTAGTTCAACAAAAGTCCACCTAAGAGAAGACAAGATCTTCTGTTTAGCATAATAAATTGAAGAGAATGGTACTTTCATAATCTTAAACAATTGACAAGGTACAGTTGGGAATGATATAATCATGTGCACTGCTTACACACATGTCACACATGCCTGATTGAAAATTAAACCAAGTCTAAACATGCATTTGTATAATAAAATTTAATTAGTAAACCCGATTTCGGTAAGACTTTATTGAATTGTAAGTTAAAGTCAAATCGATTCACTTGAACGAAGAAACTTGAAATCATTTTTTTCATTAATATGAAATTCATCATTAGCACTCGATGTATTGTTGTAAATTACTTTTTGATTTGTATAGTTTTAGGGATCACATTGTGATATTATATTATTATTTCCAAAAGGAAAAGGGGAGGGGGAGAGAGAGGAGAAAAGGTACATTTGCTGCCACTCGATCAGTTCCATGCAGGGAATGTGCAAAACATGCTGTACATTTCATGCTGCCTCACTGTCTCTCATTTGTCACATGCCCTACCCCCTCTCCCAAACTACCCTCCAAAACTCCCTCTTCTGCATGTGCTTCCCATGTGCTCTCTCTCCTCTCTCTCTCTCTCTCTCTCTCTCTCTCTCTCTCTCTCTCTCTCTCTCTCTCTCTCTCTCCTTCACAGCCCTCAGATGGGGGCTTTGCTGGCCCATATCACCTTCACATGCAGCCTCACTCCCACCCCCAATACAACTCCCTAGCTAGCTTACACTCCAACATTTATTTATGCCCCAAATGTCCATTTTACCCCTTGATTAGCTTCATTGTCAACTAAACAACCCAATTACTTTCTTCACCTTAATAAAAAGACAAGCTTTGTCTTCTAATAATGTGAAGAGTAGAGAGAAGAAGAGAAAGTTAATTTGTTGTCTTGCTATACCTTCTAGATCACCCGATACACTATTTTCTATAACTTGTTCCATTGGACTTTGGTATAGTATCGTATTTGTCCTTTGTTGCTTTGGTTGTCTAACATGACAGTTTCTTCCATCTGATGCATTGAACTAAGTATTTTTCGATCCAATCCTAATGAATTGGTTTGCTTCGAATATTTGTACTGACTATTTACTTACAGTGGACAAAGTTTATTATGTACAGCTACTCACACGCGTTGTTCACCCGAGTAAAACTTGCACCAATTTTCAGTATTTTTTGGTCTAAAAGACAAGAACACTTTGATTAGAGGTTAATGCTTCTCAACTATCAAACACAAAAATCAAAGAAACAAACTTGAGGGGTATTTTCGGAACGAGGGTTTTGTACGGTCCTGGACCTCGCATGTGCCGTTACAGATGGGCAGCCTTTCTGCCTTGTGGCTAGCAAGTTGTGCCGTGTTCCCGCTTTCTCCTTTTGATTGAGATGCCAACTCCTTGAAGGTGGAATTACAAAAACACCCCCTTTCTCTCCTCATTGGAAAGATCTGCATTTTGCCATTTTCCTTCTGTCCTTTGCTCCTCGCATGATTATTTTTCTTTCAATTATAGCTCAATAAATAGAAGAAGGCACAACCTTTTACCAAATGCATCAAAGCCAAAGGCCAAAATAGAGAGAATCAAAATAAAACTAGTAAACAAAAAAAGTAAACTTCCAAACATGTCTAAGGAGTGGACTTTACGACTCACACTTTCTGCAAGAGTTTAATCTCTCGTGAGGCAGTGTGTCGAATATTCAACTTGATCTTCTTGTTGGACAGAAAAATTTCTTGTGTGTTACGATAGTTAAAAAATATACCCATTTCCTTGGATTGAGTTCTAATGGATTGTTCGACACAAGAACTTATCGTGTATTTTCTGAACAAACGATAGAATCTGCACTAAAGGGGCGAGAGAGTGGATTAAATCTTAAAATGGGTTTGCCATAATAATGTGGTTTAATTTCGGCTTTGGCAAAAATCGAACTTAAGAACTTACTGTGTATTAGGCTAGTGAGCTGATAATGTATCCGTTTTCTTACACTCAAGTTCAAATTCACAAATACTAATAATTTAGAGTAGTTTAAAACATCATCAAAATTACGAGAATCATAAGAAAATGGCTAAACGACAAAGGAAAAAAAAACCAGAAATGGCACTTTCGTAGTAACCAACAACCCGAGTGTCAATTTACCAACCCTCCATTACTTAAACCCCGTAAGGCCTCTTCTTCCTCCTCACATTCTCTCTGCGACTCTGTTTTTCCATCATACAAAAACACAATGAGCTCGGCTCCTGGAAATTACCTCAAAGCCACCCTTGCCGGAAGAAGAAGAAGAACCACTTCGAGAAGAAGACTTGTGTCGAGTAGGGGTCGAGCTCCGGTAAGAAAATTCAACAACGGCGGCCGCAAACGGAGGTGTTTGAAGGCCGTCTCCGCCAAGCTGGAGACCCTGAAGAGCCTCGTTAATCCGACCCACGTCGGGAAAACGCTAAAAGCCGACGAATTGTTCCAGGAAACGGCGGATTACATCGTCCTGCTGCGGACCCAGGTCGTGATTTTGCAGAGACTCGTCGAGTTTTATGGATCTAGTGAGAAGGAAAATGCTGCTGCTGCATTATAGTCGTTCCATATCTTTTAATTTGTCAATGGAAAACAAGAAGAAGAAGAAGAAAAGGATGGGTTTTTTGCGTTTTTTTATTTTCCTTTTATTTTTCTCTTAATTTTTGTTTGGAAGTTTAGATGTTGCATGCTTTGTTTGGTTGAAGATCATCCACCAAAGGAGGCTCAACTAAATTATTAATAGCTATTTTTTTTTGCCAGATCTTTTGTGGCAAAATGTGTTACTTGTAGCAACGAGTTCGATCTTTAGATCTCTCTTCTTATTGATTAGAGTAGTTTAAAATATCGCTCGTTAAAAAACAGCTTAGCTTAGGTAATTTTTATCTTAAATAAGACTGAAAGTTTTATAATTTTTCCCTTTTTATCATCATTTTCCTTCTACTTGAAATATTTTTGCTTGAAATTGGTTGAATTTGAATATTAATCATATTTTATTTCTGGGTTTTTGCTTTTATGTCTGAGTTAAAATGCATAAACAAAAACTGCAGGAATTGTTTGGCACCCAAGAGCTAGACATCCCTTCTGGCTCTCTCCATATATGTCTCTCTTGCAGGCACACACTGCACACACATCATTTTCTAACCACACGGACATGCATTGCAGAGAAAAGAACAAAAAAAAGGAAGACTCTAAGCCAACAAGGCTCCCGTTTTACGAGAATCAAGAGTAAAAAATGTTTATCGTACGTAGTTTTACCTTTTCATCACAAAAGAGCAATATATATGATGAATCTATGTATGCACATATAAATCCAAGAAATGCATGAGTGAATGGCATGGCATTTTCACAGGAAAGCCTTGAAAGCCATGTGTCAGTATTAACTGTGGGAAGAGAGTATGGGTTGGTGGTGATGGTGGTGACAGTCATTGCAGAGATACTACACTAGAAATTATAGGAATGGGGATGGATGGGTGCGTGTAGCAAATTTGAATGTGATAGATATTTCACATAATAACTCCATGAAATTGACAGCAGTGCCCCTTGTGGCATGCAGTGTTTGTGATGATAGTGGCAAGTTTTTATTTCTCAGCACAGTCAAGAATCCCATGTGCAAAAGCCAAATTTGAGGGGTCTTTGCCTGGGAAAAATTTCAAGGTGTGGCGGTCACACTGACACGAGAGATGTTGCTAGTTTATATATTATAGTATGAATTGATGATTAAGTTGATATTTTCTAACTTCTTTTGGTTTGGTATAAAAAAAAAAAAATCATATTCCAACGAGAATTTGAATTTTGATGCAAGGGGTTGAACACACTGCTCTAGTCAACTACTTTAATCCATTGGAATATAATGTTATTAAATATAGGGATGTGATATAACATGACTAGATTGATTACCAACATTAATGTACAATATTCACACCGACGAATTTCATCTTTGCTGGTTTGGATGCCTCGTGTGCTATGTAATTTTTTAGGTGTGGCGGTTGTATTAATTACTACATGGTGTTACTAATTGAAGTACTATTATATGGGTGAATGGTAAAACTAATATATTATGGACTTAGAGTGCAAATTTGCTAAATAAATACACATGGTGTAACATGAGTTGATCGATAACACTTCAGACGATAGTAATGTCATCTTTGCCAGTTTGGATGTGTCATGTGGTAAGTAAATCTGTATGTTACTTAACGTTCTTTCTGCTATGTGTAATTTTGTGTGTTAAGCTTGTAAAAGGAAACCATGTGCAAAAGCATGAGCAGAGGTCCACAGCAACTCAGCGTGCTGTGCTGTTTTTGCTGGTTAAGGGAAAAATTGATCAACCATGTCACAGGCTTCATTATATTGGTGAATCTAATTTCGGTTGCTTTTCGATAAATTTGGTAACATGGAGTTCAGAGCTCGCTTTTAATATTTGTTCATTTGTTTGCTTTTTTGGTAGCAATTAGTTGACCAAATTTTAGTAATTTTTGCCCTAAGTCTTTGTAGATTCTTAACCTAATTGCGACAATTGTTGAAATAGTGAGGGTCTACGTGCGTGAGGATAAGGTCAATTGTCATTACGTTATGAGATTCACTTTATTGACAACTGACAACAACTAAATGTGGCCGACTAATTGTAGCATTACTCTTGTTGGGAAGCGTACATCTTCTATTAAAGCTAGCTTTAGTACTAGCTAATGTTTGCATTTAAGAATTATATCTTGCAAAAATGTGCAAAATTGAGCGCAGTGACGTTCTACGATAAATACAGCTCACTTAGTATGATAAGGTTTTGTTGTTGTTGGTGTTGTTCTTACTTCACTTAAAACAAGAAGGATGATACTTCCATGATCTTTCATTTCAAAAAGGGTCCAACCTCCACAACCATGACTAGATGCAAACAATCATCTTTGTCACATCTTCATCAGCTACCATTTGTCTATACATTGAAGCTGGGAGAAAATATTGCTCCTCTTTTTTTTTTTCCTTCCGAATAGCTCCAATAAAAGTATGCTTTTTGCCGGTTCGTAAATGCGTTTGCCCTCTAGTTGGATACCCTTGTTGGCCATCACTGTAGTTGAATGACACACGAAAGTCGAATCAAGGAGTCATTTCGATTGGTTACATATAAGATCGGAAATTATACATCGTACAAATGTTTATCAATCAGTAAGATCAACACTCTTTAATTTGATTCATCTTCATCCTATTAGCCATGCCAGTCCGACCTATAAACCCTAATTATATAAATAATTTCAAATACAAGTATATATATCTTGAACTGTTCATTATGTAATATTGTAGAATTTTAATGTGTGGAGATTAAATTTTCGGATCACGATTGACGGAAATAATTGAGATTTAAATAGATTTCATTTATGTGAGAGATGTGAACATTGAGCAATTTGGTGCAAATAGTATTGTATCACTGTATCAACTAAGCCACTAGTCTTATATTAATTCTTAAAAACCAGATGATCAGCACATTCTCTTCTTTACCTCTTCCACTTGCACGCCTATGATTGCATCCATTCAACAAAATTCTTGAAGATCTTGTTCTTGATTTCTCCTTCCTGACGATGCCGGTTTTCCAAACATCACAAATGTAGCTTTCATTAGCGAACTGGTCTGCAAAGTATGGCCAGCACAAGGAAGGAACCCCATTGCTTAGGCCTTCTAGAGTAGTGTTCCAACCACAGTGGTTTAGGAAGCAAGCAATCGAAGGATGAGCCAGAACCTTCTGTTAAGGCGCCCAACCAACCATCCGACCGCGAGAGCCTACTCGCTCTTGATATCCTTCCGGGTAGGGAGTACTTGCCCTGTCAGTGAAATCTGGCCTCACAATGCAGAGGAATGGCCTCTCGGATTATTCAAGAGCCAGAACCATTTCTTTGAATTGGTGGATTCAAAATTGTAAAGCTGCCAAATGCAACATAGATCACTGAGCTGGGTGGCTGTTTCTTCTTAACATCGATTAAAACATGATTTTGTGATTGGTTTTATTACCAACACATGCCCACACAAAGTCTGCAGTTTTCAAGGTGGGCATGTTTGATGCCAACTGAATCTCCTGGTTTTTCAACATGGTTCCTGCTATAAGTGAACGTTTTTGAAAGATGACCATAGAAACAGAACTTAAGTGTTGCATTTCCTATTACTAATTATGGAGGTTTCAACTGTCAAGAGGACTAGCCACTAATCCCCAAGGAACCCGCTCTCTATGCGCTTACTTGTTTGTTAGATGCGTCGTTTGTGTAACACGTATTGGCGAGGCTTCGATAATCACTTACATATGCTAGATCTATTAGGTTACCGATGTGACACACGCCACACAACCCAAAGTTTCACTATAGTAACAAAAAATTTAGAACAATTTCAAATAGTAACTAGCAAGGACGTCTAAATCTATCCCTAGTGGACCAATTTGAAACTGCTTATGGCATAGTTAAAAGTGTTTTCTGACAACTAAAAGCGCTTTTAATAACATTATGAGCGCTTTTTAGACTTCCAAAACTTATCTTTCAAATGAGTGAGCTTTACGAACTTACTTTAGAACTAGTTGGACTAAAATACTTACATAGCATGGTTGAATAACCAGTGATAGAGGATCTCACAGGTTTCAATTCCCTTCCAAGAAAATTAATTTTTCTACACAGATGTCGATTAGGCCAATTAGTCAAGGACCGTGTTCCCATCGAATTTGTCCCTTAACACTTAAGTTTGAATTTTTTTTAATTTTTTTATTTTTTTATTTTTAAATTAGAATAGTTTAGAATATTTAACAGCATGACTTAAATAGAACCAAAGTGAACTAACCTAAAAAACTCATGGGGGCAAAGTTGATATAAATCCTTAATGTCAATACGAGTGACATGACATTAATCATATTTTATTTGGGGTGGGAATTCGAATGCCCAATAATATGGGTGCCATTCGTGCAATTTTACGAAATAATAACAATTGCAGACGTTATCCCCTTAATCCTCCCATCTCGAACTACAAACGTTATCCCCTTCATCTTCCCACCAGTAGCAGGCTCAGTGGTGTGAAACGTTAGGGCAAAAATGGCGGTTTCGATAACGGCTCTCACGTCGTCCTTATCCTCTCTCTCGTTTTCCTCCCACGTAGCTCAGAAACCCAGCATTGTGTCGTTTCCCGGCTCCAAATCAGTGTCTGTTTCGCACGTGTGCGGAGCCCCCACACATGCCCCTCGTCTGGTGGTGGCTTCCGTCGCGGCAGCTCCTCCAACGGAAGTGGTGGAGACTGAAAACCTCAAGAAATACGTGAAATCGAGGCTTCCCGGCGGGTTTGCGGCTCAGACAATCATCGGCACCGGTCGTCGGAAATGTGCGATTGCTCGTGTTGTACTCCAGGAGGGCAGCGGAAAAGTTATCATCAACTATCGCGACGCCAAGGTCTCCTCTCTCTCTCTCCCTATCTCTCTCTGTATCTCTCTCTGTTAACACATGTAGTTTGGGGTTTCCAATTGGGGCTTCCATGCTCATCCAATTTTACCGATTTGTCAGCGACTGAAATCGAGTTTCTTTTTTAAAAAATAAAAATGATTTTAGCGTAGTTGATTTATGAATAATGTATAGTTAAGCTGATATCTCTGCGATTAAGCAATTTCATGCCCAAAGTTTGCTTCTTTGGGCAGCCAAAGATGTTTGCTTTTGTACTTTTTACATTGTTTGTTGCTAAGTCTAGACACAAGTAATATAAATGTTGTAAGATGAACAACGTTCAGAAATTCTTCAATGCCGGAAGAATGCTGCGGGCTATTCACCTCCTGCGACTATCCCACATTGGACAAAACCCCCTAACAACATTACGATAGCAGATGCGGTTGTGGGGGATGGCCCTTTATTTATCTGCTACGATGTTCTTTGTTCTTTATGTTTTGCTTTGTTTGTTCTGTTCTGTTCTTTTCGTTTTATGCTCAAACTGCCCAATGATTTTTATGTATTGAATTCAAGCATTCTTCTTTGGGGATTATGTTTATGATGGAAAGGTTTGGGTAGTGGTTAATTCGTTCGTCTAATCTTGTTTTTTGATCTGTTATCTGTTTCTGGATGCAACTCTGAGTGGAATGCGATGATTTGTGTTAGGTTTCGTTCGTGGTTGGCGACTGCTGTGATATTTCTTGTGGTCCGAGTCCTTTACAGCTTTCAGTATCAGCAATTCCTTGAACAATGCTTTCTTTTTTGCATCTCATGGTCTACAAATAATTGTCTCATCTGTTGTGAATATCATGATTATGTAACAAGTATAGCAGTAGTTGGAGTACAGGCACCAAAGTTACTTGTTAGGGGATTTTGTTTGTTCGTAGACAATGTTAACGAAACCCTTATGATTCTGTATTATAACGTTGTGTAGGAATATCTGCAAGGCAACCCGTTGTGGCTACAGTACATAAGAGTACCGTTGGTTACTTTAGGATACGAAAGTGGGTACGATGTGTTTGTCAAGGCTCATGGTGGTGGCCTTTCTGGTCAGGCGCAGGCGATATCCCTTGGCATTGCTCGAGCTTTGCTAAAGGTCAGCGAAGACCATAGAAGACCTCTCAGAAAGGAAGGGCTGCTGACCAGAGACGCCAGAGTAGTTGAAAGGAAGAAGCCTGGTCTCAAGAAAGCTCGCAAAGCCCCTCAGTTTTCAAAGCGTTAGACTCGTCTTTCCTTTTCTATGCTGTGAACATCGCAAGCCATACAAAGATCTCGGCTTCCATTGTAGATTAAAGCGGCTTTTGTGGTGAAATCTTTTTGTGCACTATATGAACAGGTTTTCATTTGGAAATGTGAATGTAGATTGAAAGCAAGGAATTTGGATTTGGTAACTTAATTTGTTACTTCCCATAACTTGATTGCTAGACATTTATGTTTCTAGTGTTGTATCATATGATCCTAGAGTTTTCGGGCATAAATTCAAGTACCGGGCAGAAGGCAGCTTGCTCGCTAGATCGCCTATTTCTCAACAATTTCCGGCCAACACTCTGATCAGCAAGAACACAATTGAATTGATCCATCGAGTTATTCGGCCATAATTTTAGATTATCAGGTAAGACTATCAGGTAAGACTTGTTATTACTTCTTCAGTTAATAGTAGATTATCACTAATTTTAGCTATAGAAAATGCTGTATATCCCAAATTCTTCGTTTCCAAACCTAGGCGTCAAGTGATATGCACCCTACATCATTGCATAAAAAGTACAATAACTTTGTAGGCTCCAAGGATAACAAAATTGAAACTAAAATTTATGCCGGTTTTCCAAGCGAGACGAAGGTCGCTTGAAGTTCAAGGGTTTTTACAAGACAGGAGCGAATGATGAGACATTTAGGGTTATGGACCAGCCTTAAAAAAAGGAGAGAGTATCAGATACAAAAGGTGAGGGGCACGAGTTAGTGGGTGAGATGTAATATTGAGGTTAAAAAGACATTTATATGTCAAATAAGACGAAACACGTGATTGTACGGTTGTATTGGAAGTTTTTCGAGCCCATATTTTAGATTAGTTTCTTATATATTTTGTATCTTATTTTTTGACCTATTTTGGTTAGTTTTGGATCTAATGCTGCATCCTTTTTTGGTACTTTTTCTATAAACCCTAAAACCCTAAAACCCTATAATATAAGTTATTTTCTTCTGTCAACCTAAAAACATAAGGATTTTTAGCAAAATGGTCTTTGAAATTGACATAACTCATCACTTTGTTCCTAAACTTGAAAATCGATAGAAGTAATCCTGAGATTATCTACCATCAAATCAATCATTTTAATCAATCATTCAATCATTTCTGAAACTATAAAGTTTCTTTAGTCAAATTTCATTACCTACGTGAGACTATAAATAGAAGGAGCATTGGTCTTGTTGATTGATTTGATGCTTTACTGTAGGTTTTGTATTCATGGGCATTGGTCTTGATTTCGGACGCTGCTTTGCTGGTCAAATGTTCAGCAGCCAAGTCTTATTCCTTGATTTCTCCTTCCGTGATGATTTATTTGATTTCTTATTCGGCATTGTTGATTGATTTGATGTTTTATTGTAGGTTTAGTCAAATTTCTTTACCTATCTTTTGATGAAATGTTCAGCAGTCAAGTCTTTTTCCTTGATTTCTTCTTTCGTGATGATTGATTTGATTTCTCATTGGGCATTGGTCTTGTTGATTGATTTGATGCTTTACCGTAGGTTTAGTCAAATTTCATTACCTAGGTGATACTAAATAGGAGGAGCATTGGATCCTTTACTGTAGATTTTGTATCCATGGGCATTGGTCTTATTGATGCTTTCGCGCAAACGACAATGGGTTGGAATGGTATACAAAATCAACAGATCTTACTTAATATAAAATATCATGGCTACACAAACCGTTGAAGGTAGTTCTAGATCTGGCCGTCCAAAACATCACACCGTTGTTTTATTTTCTTGTTTTGGTACTGTTGGAAAACTTTATTTAATGAACACAAGATTTTGGATTTCCGTTTACATTGGTCTGAGTTGAATCCATGGCTACATTTTCTTTGCTGCCTACTTCCTTTTGTTTATTTCGAAGAAAACGAAGATAGATGGGCGTCTCGTCTAAGACTTCATCCATTCAATAAAGTTCTTGAAGGTCTTGTACGATTGTCCGCCTTCTTTGATATTGTTCATGGCCACTTCCTTCAGTTTCGAAGCTCTCGCTTTGCAGTTTTCATCGCCGAGAAGTTGCTCCACCTTGGTCTTGATTTCTCCTTCCGTGATGATCCCGCTTTCATTCTTATCGAATCTCAGTCCCACCTTCCAAATATCGCAAATGTAGCTCTCATTGAGCAACTGGTCAGCAAAGTACGGCCAGCACAAGAAAGGAAGCCCATTGCTTAGGCCTTCCAGGGTAGAGTTCCAACCGCAGTGGCTTACGAAGCAAGCAATCGAAGGATGACTGAGAACCTTTTGTTGAGGTGCCCAACCGACCACCAGACCGCGAGAGCCTACTCGCTCTTGATATCCTTCCGGGTAGGGATCATTTGTACCATCAGTGGTATCCGGCCTCACAACCCACAGAAATGGCCTCCCTGACAACTCAAGAGCCAAAGCAAGCTCTTGGAATTGTGTTTGATCGAAAACCGTGAAGCTACCAAATGCAACGTAGATCACCGAGCTGGGTTTCTGTTGATCCAGCCACTCTAAGCAAGTTGAGTCTTGTGGCCAGAAGTTTCCTTCTGAGTTCTCGAGCCGGCTGCTTGCCAAAAGCGGGCCTATTGGTAAAATCTCGGGCGCTAGGGTGAACGCTGCCGGTTCAAGATCATACGCCGAGTTGCAGGCAAGCCAGTCTGCCGCTTTCGCATACTTACTGTTTCTTACTAAAAGTTGAAAGATGATTTTCTGAGTGTCTAGTGTATGAAAGCATGTCCACAGCAAGTCTGCAGTTTTCATTTTGGGAAGATTTTTTGCCAACTCAATTTCTTGGCTTTTCAACGGAGTTCCTGCCGTAAGTGAATCATAACAAGAATATAATTAGTGAATTAGATCAAAATATTTCTTTGTTAATCAAATTATTGTTACGATACCATCATCGTCGTCGATGATTCCTTCATGAATCAACTTTGGAATATTGAAACTCAATGCCAAAGCTGCAGCTGATGCAGGCCAAAAGGCAACCCGCCGGATTTTCATTTTCGCTGCCACGTCCAGAGTGTTGAGAGTTGTCCCACATCGGTGAGGGACAAGGTTTGCTATGTGCTTATATGGTCTTGGGCTACTCCCCATATTGCCAATTGGTTTTATGGTGGAACCTCAATTTCATCATGGTATCAGAGCAGGTTGTCCTCGTGTGAAGCCAAACGGCCACACGCGCTCCACGTCACTCAGTTGTTGTCCACGTGTAGGCTTGAAAATCCGCCACACGTGCGGGGGCGTGTTGAGAGTTGTCCCACATCGGTGAGGGACAAGGTTTGCTATGTGCTTATATGGTCTTGGGCTACTCCCCATATTGCCAATTGGTTTTATGGTGGAACCTCAATTTCATCACAGAGCCCACCCGGAACTCTCATCAGCAAGAACACAAGCGACCTTGTCACTTTCTTCTTCATTGATCTTTTCTATCAACTCCTCCAACTTCCCCGGCATGACTCGTTGCATTCCTTCACACAACAGGCCTAGGTCATTCCTGTCCTCCCCGGGTTCTAAGCCATCTGGAAGCGAAACTAGATGAATACGATCTCCTACATGAGTTTCGTCAGCCAAGGCGTTCACGATGCGTTTGTGATTGAACTCTGTGTTCACAAATGTGACTTTGAAGCCATGATTGGCTAAGCATTGTGACAATTCCATCAAGGGAAGCACATGGCCTTGTGCCGGAAAAGGAACAGCTATTATATGTAGGTTGCTCATTTTTGTTCTTGATCTTTCCTTTTTCCGCTATGAGATGTTTTCGAATGTAGCTTCCCTATCGTGTCATCTATAGGAGAAGCCCGGAGCATCGTATTAGGAAATATTATATGTAAATATCTGGTATTATATTTACCTAAATAGATTTGAGTCAAATCTCACAAAATATGGGTCACTGTTACCTAGTCATTAATGTAGGGTTGATTAGTTGATTAGGTGGTGTGTATATTGTACAGTATACTCTGCCAATCTATCACTTGTCATAGACTTCCAATCTAGCCGTCTGAATATTCAACAATTTTAACATGCTATCCAGAGCATAAGGTTCTGGTGCCTGATTGCCCACGTTTTCAACTCTCATCATTTTCTAAATATCATGTCAGAGACATTTGTTCAACCACCACCACAGAAAAATCAAAACAATAGCAATATCTGCATGGATCCATCAAGTCCATACTATGTTCATCATTCAGAAAACCCCGGTATCAATTCAGAAAGATTGAATGGTCCCAATTATTCATCTTGGAGTAAATTCACAATCCATGCTCTCACAGCCAAGAATAAAATTGGCTTCATCGATGGCTCCGTTCAGCCCCCTCAGCAACAAGTCAACCGAAAGAATTTGCTCTTTGGAATCAATACAACAATATGATTTTGTCACGGCTTCATAATCATAATAGTTGAATATGATTTATCTAAGGACGTATTTACGTATCCGTAATCGGATTGAGAATGTGGAATTGAATTCTGATTACGGAGTACTTCGGTGTTTACTAAACATGGAGGAATCAAAAAAGCAGTGGGGCCCACACAAATTTTGGAATTCAATTCCTTGTATTGATGGAATTGGATTCCTTAGATATAAGTGATAATTTGATTCTTAATTATTTGGACAATCGGAATGACACTTTTGTTCCCTTTATGCCTTCACTTACTTTTTTTTATTTCCAAGACCATCCTTTATAAACCCATTAAAGTATATAAAATATTTGGCTTGAGACAAGGACATTTTAGTAATCATACTAGTTTATATTCCAATTATGTTGAATTAGTAAATAGTTTTATGAAATTCTATTCCGATTCCAGAACTTTTAAGTAAACAACTTCAACAGGAATCCGATTCTGACTTCTCCTCATTCGAACTCCTCCTCAATTCAATTCGTTCTATTTTCATTACTGTTACGTAAACACGCCATAAAAGAGTTATTCATGCCAAAAGCGCCCAAAAGGTGTGAAAAGATTTCAAAGATCAGTTTTCACAGAAGAATGCACCAACAATCTATCAGATTTAGAAGTCCATCGCATCTCTCTCACGAGGCTCCATGATGGTCTCAACTTATTTTACAAAACTTAAAGTCCTTTGGGATGAATTAGAGACATATCGACCTCTTCTTACAAGGACACATAATGAGCAAATTGAAGAAGATCGGATGATGCAGTTTCTTGTGGGTCTCAACTACGTTTACGATGCAGTTTCTTGTGGGTCTCAACTACGTTTACAATGCAGTTTCAAATTCCACAAAATATGGGTCACTGTTACCTAGTCATTAATGTAGGGTTGATTAGTTGATTAGGTGGTTTGTATATTGTACAGTATACTCTGCCAATTGAGGCAGACGAAAAGCATTCAATCTATCACTTGTCATAGACTTCCAATCTAGCCATTTGAATATTCAACTATTTTAACATGGTATCCTGAGCATAAGGCTCTGGTGGCTGATTGCCCACGTTTTCAACTCTCATCAGTTTCTAAATGTCATGTCAGAGACATTTGTTCAACACCACGACAGAAAAATCAAAACGATAGCAATATCGGCATCGATTCATCAGGTTACATACTATATTCATCTTATTATCGTTTCAGATAATAAGATAAAAAATAATATGTGAGAGAAGGGGAAGAAAGGAAATAAGAATAGGAAATAGAAAATTCTACTCCTATATTTACCCCTATATTTACCCGTTTTACACATGATTTTGTTCCTTTCTTTGGTTTATTAGGAATTTAGGATGTTGTTTTGCTGATACATTGATGCAGCCCAAGACAATTAATATTGTCTATGTATTAAACATGTTGTTGGTGGCTTTCCATCTTTCAAAGTCATGTTTTAATTAGATGTTTAGAAACTATAATCTTTAGCATTAAATATTTATCCTATCAATTATTGTAATCTCCATAGTTAAGGGGATCCTTATGTACTCAAAAGGAAGCAAAGTGAGTACATTAAAAGTAATCTAAGAAGAGAGTTTTCCATTTTTATTTTTTTTATTCTTATGGTTAAGAGTTCTAGGTTCCACTCCTAACATCGAAAAAGATGTTTTAAACACTTTTGTTTAACAAATTACATCTACCCAATTAAAAATCGATTTTATATAAGTCAATTCTTGCTCTTAAATTTCTGATATATAAATTTCTTAACCATGTATTTATTTATAAGTCGATTATGTTTTAAATTTCTAATTTTGTCATATTATGTTAAAAATCCTCAATCATAGAATTAAACAGCCAGACACAAATACATACAGATCTAGAAAAATCAAAACCAAAATTTAGCCAAATTAGAGGCTGCCGAGTGCGGATGTGCAGGCAGAGGGCTGCTGGAGGCAAGTTGTCACATCACGGCCCGGGTCGGATCACTTCCCGGGCCCGCTCCACCACCGTAGCACGATATTGTCCGCTTTGGGCTTACCATTCCCTCACGGTTTTGTTTTTGGGAACTCACGAGCAACTTCCCAGTGGGTCACCCATCATGGGATTGCTCTAGCCTCCTTCTCGCTTAACTTCGGAGTTCCTACGGAACCCGAAGCCAGTGAGCTCCTAAAAGGCCTCGTGCTAGGTAGGGATGAGAATATATATTTAAGGATCACTCCCCTGGGCGATGTGGGATGTCACAATCCACCCCCTTTAGGGGCCCGACGTTCTCGTCGGCACACACGCGACCAGGGTTAGGCTTTGATACCAAATTGTCACATCCCAGCTCAGGGCGGATCACTTCCCGGGCCCGCTCCACCACCGTAGCACGATATTGTCGCTTTGGACTTACCATTCCCTCACGATTTTGTTTTTGGGAACTCACGAGCAACTTCCCAGTGGGTCACCCATCATGGGATTGCTCTAGCCTCCTTCTCGCTTAACTTCGGAGTTCCTATGGAATCCGAAGCCAGTGAGCTCCTAAAAGGCCTCGTGCTAGGTAGGGATGGGAATATATATTTAAGGATCACTCCCCTGGGCGATGTGGGATGTCACACAAGTACCTGCAAATTCAAAACCAAATTTAGAAAAAAAAAAATGATAGAAAAATTTTGAAAAGAAACTTCAATCCTATCAGATTGGGTTGAGCGTATGAAGGTGATCGTACATTCTTAACATTCATCCAGAAAGTTCTGTACTTCCCATGTCCATCTGCTCATTGCTGTTTTTGGTCGCCACTAGCAGTGACAAAAATCGAAGGCAATGAAATAGTAACAAATTAAAATTAAAGTTTCACATTCTGTGGATCAGCTGGTTAAAACTGTAGAGTTTCACCCATTATTCATTGATTTTCGAAAGAGAAAGGAAATTGATATCTAGGTGTCCAAGCTTGGCAACCAAATAATGGATTGAAGAAGAAAATCCAAAAGACAATTAAAGAAATGTAGGGAAACAATAAGTACCTTGTTGTTGCCTGAAGAACTCGATCAAAAACAGAATCTCTCTTTCCCTAATTCGGATCCTGTTATGTCAGAGAGAGGAGAGAGTTAGAGAACGAGCATAAGTAATATAAATGTTGCTGAGTCTAGACATAAGTAAAATAAATGTTGTAAGGTCAACAACATTCAGAAATTCTTCAATGCTAGAGGAATGTTGCGGGATGTGAGTGGCTGGTCTACAGTTTGTTGGTTAATTGGTTGATTGTGCGCTGGCTATTCACGTCCTGCAACTATCCCGCATTGGACAAAACCCCCTAACAACATTACGATAGCAGATGCGGTTGTGGGGGATAGCCCTTTATTTATCTACTATGATGTTCTTAGTTCCTTATGTTTTGCTTTGTTTGTTTTGGTCTCTTCATTTTATGCTCCAAGTGTCCAATGATTTTTATGTATTGAATCCAAGCATTACTCTGTGGGGCTTATGTTTATGATGGAAAGGTTAACGGGTAGTGGTTAATTAGTTCATCTAATCTTGTATATAATCTGTTATCTGTTTCTAGATACAACTCTGAGTGGACTGCGATGATTTGTGTTAATGGTTTCGTTCATGGTTTCCGAATACTGTGATATTTCTTATGGTCTGAGTCCTTTTACAGCATTCAGTATCCACTGTTCCTTCAACAATGCTTTCTTTTTTGTATCTCATGGTCTACAAATAATTGTCTCCTGTCGTGAATATCATGATCATGGAACAAGTATAGCAGTAGGCGAAGTACAAGCACCAAAGTTACGTGTTAGGGAATTTTGTTTGTTTGTAGACAATATAAACGAAACACTTATGATTCTGAAGATTAATGTTGTGTAGGAATATCTGCAAGGCAACCCGTTGTGGTTACAGTACGTAAGAGTACCGTTGGTTACTTTAGGATACGAAAGTGGATACGATTTGTTTGTCAAGGCTCATGGTGGTGGCCTTTCTGGTCAGGCGCAGGCGATATCCCTTGGCATTGCTCGAGCTTTGCTAAAAGTCAGCGAAGACCATAGAAGACCTCTCAGAAAGGAAGGGCTGCTGACCAGAGACGCCAGAGCAGTTGAAAGAAAGAAGCCTGGTCTCAAGAAAGCTCGCAAAGCCCCTCAGTTTTCAAAGCGTTAGACTCGTCTTTCCTTTTCTATGCTGTGAACATCGCAAGCCATACAAAGATCTCGGCTTCCATTGTAGATTAAAGCGGCTTTTGTGGTGAAATCTTTTTGTGCACTATATGAACAGGTTTTCATTTGGAAATGTGAATGTAGAATGAAAGCAAGGAATTTGGATTTGGTAACTTAATTTGTTACTTCCCATAACTTGATTGCTAGACATATTTATGTTTCTAGTGTTGTATCATATGATCCTAGAGTTTTCGGGCATAAATTCAAGTACCGGGCAGTAGGCAGCTTGCTCGCTAGATCGCCTATTTCTCAACAATTTCCGGCCAACACTCTGATCAGCAAGAACACAATTGAATTGATCCATCGAGTTATTCGGCCGTAATTTTAGATTATTAGGTAAGACTTGTTATTACTTCTTCAGTTAATGGTAGATTATCACTAATTTTAGCTATAGAAAATGCTCTATATCCCAAATTCTTCTTTTCCAAACCTAGGCGTCAAGTGATATGCACCCTACATCATTGCATAAAAAGTACAATAACTTTGTAGGCTCCGAGGATAACAAAATTGAAACTAAAATTTATGCCGGTTTTCCAAGCGAGGAGAAGGTCGCTTGAAGTTCAAGGGCTTTTACAAGACAGGAGCGAGTGATGAGACATTTAGAGCAACTCCAGCGTTGGAGCCCTCCCCCCTGGCAATACACTATTCAATCCACCTAATGAACAGTAACTGCCCTTAATGAACAGTAAGTAGCCCTGGCAATAGAATTTGCATCTCCACCGTTACACTTCAATAGCCCTGGCAATAGGCAATAAAATATTAGTATTTTTTTTATTTATAAAATAATACAAAATAATTTTAATTGTAATATCGGATAAGATTTTTAATCGTTCTCGTTGCGCCACGTGTCATTATCCGAAGTATTATTAAATAATACAAAATATTACAATTTTTTTCAGATTTTTTTTTGAATTTTTTTGAATTTTTTACAATTTTTGACAATTTTTTTAAATTTTTTATTCAATTAATTAATCTCTGCCGTTGGATATAAAAAAATTTGAATTCCAACGCTCCAGATTGTGCCACGTGGCACAACGGTAACTTTTCAGATTTTTAAAACTATTTTTTTCATTTATTTTTTTATTTATAAAGCATTTTAATATCCACCGTTGATCTCAGATCGAACGGTGGATATTAAAATCTGACTTAATTTTTTTTTTTTACCGTTGAGATCTAACGGTCCACATTAAGTGACCGTTAAGATCTAACGCACCGTGGGAAGCCACGTGGCTTCCCAACGGTCACTGACAAAACCTTTTTTTTTCTGATTTTTCTGTCAGACGCGCCCCCACGCGCGGGTGGGGTGCACGCGCCTGACACAAAAAAATAAAATATTAGGCTGACGCCACCCTGGCGTCAGCATGACGTCATCCCCACCTCGGGCTCAAGGGCTGGCAATCCCTCACGGGCCCTTTGCTCGGGCCTCCCCCTTACGCCGGGCTTCCTCACGCTGGAGGCCTGCCACCGGCCCTCGGGCCTTTGTTTTGCACACTGTCCCCTGAGCAATTTGCTACGGTGGGAATGCTCTTAGGTGTTGTATTAGTGGCCAAGTGGACATGATGATGTTTGTTGAAAAGAAAAAAAGAAGGTGGACAACATCATTGTGTCTTCCTTGTTTTGGGGAGAAAAGGGAAAAGCAACAACACCTTTCATTATTGTGTTTGTTGTCATCATCACCCGTGAGTTTTAGCCTTTGTTGAAAGGCAGATGGAATTGGGTTGTTTCTTTCTTTTGCAACTTGACAAGTGCTTGTGCTTTAGGAGAAAGAGAAGAAAGAGAGCCTTTTCTTTTTGGTATATAGGGAGAAGAGCTCATTGTTTTCGTATGTGGGGGGAGCGGCAGATGAGAGAAACCAGGGAGAGCATTCGGCTCTCCCATTTGAACAGAGCTGCTCCTTCCCACCATTTGTAACAATCCCATTTTGTTAGTAATCACTCAATCAAAGATGTTGGTGCTACTTGTGTAGCTTTTGGGAGAGAAGGATTTTGATATGTGTTTCTTCTTCTCCATTTGTTTCTTAGTTTGAGTGAGAGCTATTGGTTGTATGTGGGATTTGGGTTTGAGAGTTAAAACTCTATTTGTAATCTCCTTTTGATATTAGTGGAATTTCCTCGCCGTCTCGAAACTGGATGTAGGCTTACGCCGAACCAGTATAAATCCTTGTGTCTTTTGGATTATTTGTCTTGTAATATTTTGCCGTATTAGCTTTGGTTTCATATTTGAAGCTTCCGCACAACATTAGGGTTATGGACCAGCCTTAAAAAAAGGAGAGAGTATCAGATACAAAAGGTGAGGGGCACGAGTTAGTGGGTGAGATGTAATATTGAGGTTAAAAAGACATTTATATGTCAAATAAGACGAAACACGTGATTTATACGGTTGTATTGGAAGTTTTTCGAGCCCATATTTTAGATTAGTTTCTTATATATTTTGTATCTTATTTTTTGACGTATTTTGGTTAGTTTTGGATCTAATGCTGCATCCTTTTTTGGTACGTTTTCTATAAACCCTAAAACCCTATAATATAAGTTATTTTCTTCTGTCAACCTAAAAACATAAGGATTTTTAGCAAAATGGTCTCTGAAATTGACATAACTCATCACTTTGTTCCTAAACTTGAAAATCGATAGAAGTAATTATGAGATTGTCTACCATCAAATCAATCATTTTAGTCCTGTGAAAAATCTCTGTTAAATTGAAGAAATCACCGATCCAACTAGGATTTCTGAAACTATAAAGTTTCTTTAGTCAAATTTCATTACCTACGTGAGACTATAAATAGAAGGAGCATTGGTCTTGTTGATTGATTTGATGCTTTACTGTAGGTTTTGTATTCATGGGCATTGGTCTTGATTTCGGACGCTGCTTCGCTAGTCAAATGTTCAGTAGCTAAGTTTTATTCCTTGATTTCTCCTTTCGTGATGATTTATTTGATTTCTTATTCGGCATTGTTGATTGATTTGATGCTTTACTGTCGGTTTAGTCAAATTTCATAACCTATCTTCTGATTAAATGTTCAGCAGCCAAGTCTTATTCTTTGATTTTTTCTTTCGTGATTATTGATTTGATTTCTTATTGGGCATTGGTCTTGTTGATTGATTTGATGCTTTACTGTAGGTTTAGTCAAATTTCATTACCTAGGTGATACTAAATAGGAGGAGCATTGGATCCTTTACTGTAGATTTTGTATCCATGGGCATTGGTGTTATTGATGCTTTCGCGCAAACGACAATGGGTTGGATTGGAATGGTATACAAAATCAACAGATCTTACTTAATATAAAATATCATGGCTACACAAACCGTTGAAGGTAGTTCTAGATCTGGCCGTCCAAAACATCACGCCGTTGTTTTATTTTCTTGTTTTGGTACTGTTGGAAAACTTTATTTAATGAACACAAGATTTTGGATTACCGTTTACATTGGTCTCAGAATCCATGGCTACATTTTCTTTGCTGCTTACTTCCTTTTGTTTATTTCAAAGAAAACGAAGATCGATGGGCGTCTCGTCTCGTCTAAGACTTCATCCATTCAATAAAGTTCTTGAAGTTCTTGTACGATTGTCCGCCTTCTTTGATATTGTTCGTGGCCACTTCCTTCAGTTTCAAAGCTCTCGCTTTGCAGTTTTCATCGCCGAGAAGTTGCTCCACCTTGGTCTTGATTTCTCCTTCCGTGATAATCCCGCTTTCATTCTTATCGAATCTCAATCCCACCTTCCAAATATCGCAAATGTAGCTCTCATTGAGCAACTGGTCAGCAAAGTACGGCCAGCACAAGAAAGGAAGCCCATTGCTTAGGCCTTCCAGGGTAGAGTTCCAACCGCAGTGGCTTACGAAGCAAGCAATCGAAGGATGACTGAGAAACTTTTGTTGAGGTGCCCAACCGACCACCAGACCGCGAGAGCCTACTCGCTCTTGATATCCTTCCGGGTAGGGATCACTTGTACCATCAGTGGTATCCGGCCTCACAACCCACAGAAATGGCCTCCCTGACAACTCAAGAGCCAAAGCAAGCTCTTGGAATTGTGTTTGATCGAAAACCGTGAAGCTACCAAATGCAACGTAGATCACCGAGCTGGGTTTCTGTTGATCCAGCCACTCTAAGCAAGTTGAGTCTTGTGGCCAGAAGTTTCCTTCTGAGTTCTCGAGCCGGCTGCTTGCCAAAAGCGGGCCTATTGGTAAAATCTCGGGTGCTAGGGTGAACGCTGCCGGTTCAAGATCATACGCCGAGTTGCAGACAAGCCAGTCTGCCGCTTTCGCATACTTACTGTTTCTTACTAAAAGTTGAAAGATGATTTTCTGAGTGTCTAGTGTATGAAAGCATGTCCACAGCAAGTCTGCAGTTTTCATTTTGGGAAGATTTTTTGCCAACTCAATTTCTTGGCTTTTCAACGGAGTTCCTGCCGTAAGTGAATCATAACAAGAATATAATTAGTGAATTAGATCAAAATATTTCTTTGTTAATCAAATTATTGTTACGATACCATCATCGTCGTCGATGATTCCTTCATGAATCAACTTTGGAATATTGAAACTCAATGCCAAAGCTGCAGCTGATGCAGGCCAAAAGGCAACCCGCCGGATTTTCATTTTCGCTGCCACGTCCAGAGCCCAACCGGAATTCTCATCAGCAAGAACACAAGCGACCTTGTCATTTTCTTCTTCATTGATCTTTTCTATCAACTCCTCCAACTTCTCCGGCATGACTCGTTGCATTCCTTCACACAACAGGCCTAGGTCATTCCTGTCCTCCCCGGGTTCTAAGCCATCTGGAAGTGAAACTAGATGAATACGATCTCCTACATGAGTTTCGCCAGCCAAGGCGTTCACAATGCGTTTGTGATTGAACTCTGTGTTCACAAATGTGACTTTGAAGCCATGATTGGCTAAGCATTGTGACAACTCCATCAAGGGAAGCACATGGCCTTGTGCCGGAAAAGGAACAGCTATTATATGTAGGTTGCTCATTTTTGTTCTTGATCTTTCCTTATTCCGCTATGAGATGTTTTCGAATGTAGCTTCCCTATCATGTCATATATAGGAGAAGCCCGGAGCATCGTATTAGGAAATATTATATACGGTATTATATGTAAATATCTGGTATTATATTTACCTAAATAGATTTGAGTCAAATCTCACAAAATATGGGTCACTGTTAATGTAGGGTTGATTAGGTGGTGTGTATATTGTACAGTATACTCTGCTAATTGAGACAGACGAAAAGCATTCAATCTATCACTTGTCCTAGACTTCCAATCTAGCCATTTGAATATTCAACTACTTTAACATGGTATCCAGAGCATAAGGTTCTCGTGCCTGATTGCCCACGTTTTCAACTCTCATCAATTTTTAAATATCATGTCAGACACATTTGTTCAACCTCAACCACAGAAAAATAAAAACAATAGCAATATCCGCATCAATTCATCAAGTCCATATTATGTTCATCGTTCAGATTAGGGGTGGAAAAAATTTATAAAAATTCCGAACCAAACTGAAAAAATACTGATTTCAAACCGAAAATGTCCCAAACCGATTTTTCCAAAATTTTCGGTATGCTATCCTCAAAAAATACCAAAAATTTGGTATGGGAATCGGAATTGTTTTCCCAATATTTCGGTATTCCCATACCAAACCGAAATATAAAATTTTAATTATTTTATATACACACACAGATAATATATATAAATCATGTTGGCACACTAATGAAAAAATCATGTTATTTTATTTTTCATCCCTGCAACATAAAGATATGAAAGATTATGATATGTGTTATGTGTCATTCTATTTCATTGATAGGAGTCACCTTTACTGGAAGTAACACAAACACCAGTGTTAAAGTTGTTGAAGAAAGTAGAGAACATAAACACCGGAAGTGTAATGAGTATTCCACAGAATCACAAAAAGGTATATAACTTCTATAATAGGTTTGCCTTCTAGTGTATTCTTAAATGGTAAAACAACTCTGTTTTATAGGTTATAAACTTATAAATGCATCTCAGTACTAAAAAATAAGATATCACATAAAACTTATCCGCAGTTGCACTAGTGGTTGTTTAAGAGTTTAATGTTGCCTACCAATATCGTTTGATCTATTCATGCATTATTCCTTCTACCTCCTCAACTTCATGCCAAGTAACTCATCGGGAGTATGAAGTTGAAACTAGTAATCGAAGAACAATCACGAAACAAAGGAAAACAAGGAGCACAGTAATGTTTGAAGTATGTACTTGATTATTTCAGTGAAAATATAACAGCTATGGGAATTGGGAATACAGAATCACCAAAAGCCCAAAAATATTTCGGGATTCCTGATTGTCCCGAAATACCGAAACTATTTCGGGATTCCCGAAATTTTGGTTTGGGATCGGTCTTGAAATTAGGAATACTGAAAATTTCGGTTTGGGAATCGGGACTAAGGTTTTGGTTTAGTATCCCATACCGAACCACCCCTAATTCAGATAACCCCGGTATCGTTTCAGAAAAATTGAATGGTCCCAATTATTCATCTTGGAGTAAATCCATGATCCATGCTCTCACAACCAAGAATAAAATTGGCTTCATCGATGGCTCCATTCAACCCCCTTCAGCAACAAGTGAATCGAAAGAATTTGCTCTCTGGAATCAATGCAACAATATGATTTTGTCATGGCTTCGTAATAAGTTGAATCTGATTTATCTAAAAGAGTTGTTCATGCCAAAAGCGCCCAAAAAGATGTGGGAAGATTTCAAAAATCAGTTTTCACAGAAGAATGCACCAACAATCTATCAGATTCAGAAGTCCATCACATCTCTCTCATGAGGCTCCATGACGATCTCGGCTTATTTTACAAAACTTAAAGACCTTTGGGATGAATTAGAGACATATCGACCTCTTCTTACCTGCGATCAAACAAAGGCACATAATGAGCAAATAGAAGAAGATTAGATGATGCAATTTCTTATGGGTCTTAACGACGTTTACAATGGAGTTCGCAGTAATATCCTTATGATGACACCATTACCTAAAGTTTGTCGAGCATATTCACTTGTCATTCAAGATGAAACACAACGACAAATGACATCAGGATCAACTGAAAATTTCTCAATCGCTGCTGCAGTCCAAAATCGATCGAACCATTCCTCTAATAGTTCCAAGAATCTTCGTTGCGAATACTATGATAAAGACGGACACACATTTAAAAATTGTAGAACTCGAAAATATTATTGCAAATTTTGTAATAAAAGAGGCTACACTGTAGAATAAAGAATGGGACCGAGGTCTCTAGTTAGGGGGGAAACCAAGACAAGAAAACAAAAAACCAAACCTCACTCCCGTGGTCCCATATCAGCAACCCACGTGCTGCCTTTCTGCTGCAAATGCCGCTGCTGGGTCATCCTCTCTTGCTGCCAACGCAGCACATGGTCCTCATCTTGCTGCCAATACAGCAGCTGCCCCCCCTCAACCACACATGTCTCAATCAAATGCTCTGGAAGGACTTTCAGCAGAACAGCTTCAACAGTTGCCCAAGCTGTATCTATGATAAATTTAAGAGAGTTTTAACGAAAAACTTACGATAATATTTATTTTAACGAAAAATTATATTTTTATATTAAAAAGTTAATCCTTGTACTATTTATTTTATTATTATCGTTAAAACTCAAAATTTTCAAGTTCTTTTTATTACTTTTGTTTAAATTTAAATCATGCTCCGGGTGATAACAATGCTTATGCAAAAGCTGCAAATCTGTTTCCTTTTACTGTTGCTTCTGTTAATTTCATATTTATAAAGTCTTGAATTTTGAATACCGGGCCACCAATCACATCACCTAAGACTCCTCACTTTTCAATAAAGCCTTGCAACGAAGCCTCGATATTCTCTGTACACACACACACACATATTTGATGAATCTATATATATACACATATTTCAGTATTAACTGTGGGAACAGAGCATGGTAGTGATGGTGATGGTGGTTATTGCAGAGCTACTACACTAGAAATTAAAGGAATGGGGATGGATGGGTGCACGTAGCAAATTTGAATGTGATGGATATTTCACATAATCTCTCCATGAAATTGACAGCAGTGCCCCTTGTGGCATGCAGTGTTTGTGATTGTAGTGGCAAGTTTTTATTTCTCAGCACATTCAAGAATCCCATGAGCAAAAGCCAAATTTGAGGGGTCTTTGCCTGGGAAAAATTTCAAGGTGTGGCGGTCTCACTGACATAAAAGGCGTTGCTAGTTTATGTATTATAGACGATTAAGTTGATATTTTCTAACTTCTTTTGGTTTGGTATAAAAATCATTTTACAATGAGAAATTGAATTTTGGTATAAAGGGTTGAACACACTACCTTAAACAACTACTTTAATTCACATATTCTGAAATATAATATTATTAAATATAGGAATGTGATATAACATGACTAGATTGATTACCAGCATTAATGTACGATATTCATACGGAAGAATTTCATCTTTGCCGGTTTGGATGCCACGTGTGCTCCATGTTTATTTAGGTGTGGCAGTTGTATGAATTACTACGTGGTTTTACTAATTGAAGTACTATTATATGGGTGAATAGTAAAACTAATATATGTGGATTTAGAGTAAAAATTTACTAAATAAATACATATAGTATAACATGCGTTGATCGACAACACGTCAGACGACAATAATGTCATCTTTGCCCGTTTGGATGTGTCATGTAGTAAGTAAATCTGTATGTTACTTAACGTTCTTTCTGCTACGTGTAATTATGCGTGTTAAGCTTGTAAAAGGAAACCATGTGCAAAAGCATCAGCAGAGGTCCACAGCATCTCAGCATGCTGTGCTGGTACCGTTTTGCTGGTAAGGGAAAAATTAAGAGTACCGTTGGTTACTTTGGGATACGAAAGTGGGTACGACGTGTTTGTCAAGGCTCATGGTGGTGACCTTTCTGGTCAGGCGCAGGCGATATCCCTTGGCATTGCTCGAGCTTTGCTAAAGGTCAGCGAAGACCATAGAAGACCTCTCAGAAAGGAAGGGCTGCTGACCAGAGACGCCAGAGTAGTTGAAAGGAAGAAGCCTGGTCTCAAGAAAGCTCGCAAAGCCCCTCAGTTTTCAAAGCGTTAGACTCGTCTTTCCTTTTTTTATGCTGTGAACATCGCAAGCCATAGAAGCCATAGAAAGATCTCGGCTTCCATTGTAGATTAAGTGGCCTTTGTGGTAAATCTTTTTGTGCACTATATGAACAGGTTTTCATTTGGAAATGTGAATGTAGATTGAAAGCAAGGAATTTGGTAACTTAATTTGCTACTTCCCATAACTTGATTGCTAGACATATTTATGTTTCTAGTGTTGTATCATATGATCCTAGAGTTTTCGGGCATAAATTCAAGTACTGGGCGAAAGCAGCTTGCTCGCTAGATCGCCTTTTTCTCAACAACTTCCGGCGAATACTCTGATCAGCAAGAACACAAGTGATACTACGTGATACTATAAATAGAAGGAGCTTTAGGATCCCTTACTGTAGATTTTGTATTCATGGGCATTGGTCTTGTTGATGCTTTAGGGCAAACGACGATAGGTTGGAATGGTATACAAAGTCAACAGATCTTACTAAATATAAAATATTACGACCTATACAAACCGTTGAAGGTAGTTCTAGATCTAGCCGCCCAAAACATCACGCTGTTGTTTTATATTCTTGTTTTGGTACTGTTGGAAAACTTTATTTAATGAACATAGGGTTGCCGTTTACGTTGGTCTCAGTTGAATCCATGGCTGCATTTTCTTTGCTGCCTATTTCCTTTTGTTTATTTCGAAGAAAACGAAGATCGATGGGCGTCTCGTCTAAGACTTCATCCATTCAATAAAGGTCTTGAAGGTCTCGTACGAATGTCCGCCTTCTTTGATGTTGTTCATGGCCACTTCCTTCAGTTTCGAAGCTCTTGCTGTGAAGTTTTCATCACTGAGAAGTTGCTCCACCTTGGTCTTGATTTCTCCTTCCGTGATGATCCCGCTTTCATTCTTATCGAATCTCAGTCCCACCTTCCAAATATCGCAAATGTAGCTCTCGTTGAGCAACTGGTCAGCAAAGTACGGCCAGCACAAGAAAGGAAGCCCACTGCTTAGGCCTTCCAGGGTAGAGTTCCAACCGCAGTGGCTTATGAAGCAAGCAATCGAAGGATGACTGAGAACCTTTTGTTGAGGTGCCCAACCGACCATCAGACCACGAGAGCCTACTCGCTCTTGATATCCTTCCGGGTAGGGATCACTTGTACCATCAGTGGTATCCGGCCTCACAACCCACAGAAATGGCCTCCCTGACAACTCAAGAGCCAACGCAAGCTCTTGGAATTGTGTTTGATCGAAAACCGTGAAGCTGCCAAATGCAACATAGATCACTGATCTGGGTTTCTGTTGATCCAGCCACTCTAAGCAAGTGGAGTCTTGTGGCCAGAAGTTTCCTTCTGAGTTCTCGAGCCGGCTGCTTGCCAAAAGCGGGCCTATTGGTAAAATCTCGGGTGCCAGATTGAACGCTGCTGGTTCAAGATCATACGCCGAGTTGCAAACAAGCCAGTCTGCCGCTTTCACAGACTTATTGTTTCTTACTATAACTTGAAAGACGATTTTCTGAGTGGCTAGTGTATGAAAGCATGTCCACAGCAAGTCTGCGGTTTTCATTTTGGGCAGAGTTTTTGCCAACTCAATTTCTTGGCTTTTCAACGGAGTTCCTGCCATAAGTGAATCATAACAAAAATATAATTAGTGAATTAGATCAAAATATTTCTTTGTTAATCAAATTATTCTTACGGTACCATCATCGTCGATGATTCCTTCATGAATCAACTTTGGAATATTGAAACTCAATGCCAAAGCTGCAGCTGATGCAGGCCAAAAGGCAACCCGCCGGATTTTCATTTTCGCTGCAACATCCAGAGCCCACCCGCAACTCTCATCGGCAAGGACACAAGTGAGATTGTCACTTTCTTCTTCATTGATCTTCTCTATCAACTCCTCCAACTTCCCCGGCATGACTCGTTGCATTCCTTCACACAACAGGCCTAGGTCATTCCTGTCCTCCCCGGGTTCTAAGCCATCTGGAAGTGAAACTAGATGAATACAATCTCCTACTTGAGTTTTGCCAGCCAAGGCGTTCACGATGCGTTTGTGATTGAACTCTGTGTTCACAAAGGTGACTTTGAAGCCATGATTGGCTAAGCATTGTGACAACTCCATCAAGGGAAGCACATGGCCTTGTGCCGGAAAAGGAACAGCTATTATATGTAGGTTGCTCATTTTTGTTCTTTATCTTTCCTTTTTCCGCTATGAGATGTTTTAGAATTTAGCTTCTCTATCGTATCATATATAGAAGAAGCCCGGAGCATCGGTTTAGGATTCATTGGGGAATCCACCATTTTGTCTCTTTGATTTAGGGTTCATTCCGGTTAGATTTACCCGTTTTACACGTGATTTTATTCCTTTCTTTGGTTTATTAGGATGTTGTTTTGCTGGTACATTCAGCGAACGGCTTTAGTTTCATCAATCTATTGTTGTATACTTTTGTTCTATTACTGATGGAACTAGGTTTCATTTTCTTTTTCTGGACGCACTGAAAGATTTAAACACAAACTCATTTTCATTTTCTTTTTGGGTAATTAAATTCATTATTGTCCTTAATTTTGTTGTTATTTTTCTGGTTTATATGCTTTATTGCCTTATGCTGAGCTATGCTGCGGATTTCTTTGTTTTCTTCCTTTTGTTTTTCTATCTAAATTGTTATCTTCCTTTTGATTTATTGCCTTTTCATATGCTAGTGGAATTATTGAAAGTTTGAACTTTTGAAACGGGCCTTGACCACATTTGTGAAACTCTGGGTCTGGGGCCACTCCTCTCTCCATCTTCTGATCTAGAAAGAAACAGAATAAAAAAGATTGACAGATGTCAAATCTGACACGCCCCGATCCCGATATTCCCTGAATACCAGGATCAGCACGTACTGACCGACACCCAAGGGTGATAAAAACCATTTATTGAGTGCAAATGCTAAAAACAAGGGGTAGATAAGACTTATAAATATAAAAGAATAAAGAATATGCATTTAAAGAACGTGTTCAGAGCATACAACTAACTAGAACACTAAAAGAAATAATACAAAATTGAATGAAACAAAGGATGGATCCTACATCGAGAGGACTCGAAGATGCTGATGCAGAAGTGCCTGCACGCCTGGATTGTATGTCTCGATTATAAGTCCTGAATTAGGCACAAAACAAACATGAGTGAACCAAGTTGATATATATAAATAATAAAACAATTATTATTATTTATATATAATAAAACATGAGTGAACCAAGTGAGCAGATAGTCAGGGGAAAATACACTCCAGGCCTCATGCCGGCTCTCCGTCCATGTGCTAATAGCTAGAGGAAACTCACTCCAGGCCCTATGCTAACACCAAACCGTTGCCCGGGACGGACCGGAATCTATCCCTACGTCCCGTAGCAGAAAAATGACCACTAGGTAAGTACAAAACCATTGAACATATATATATATATTGAAAAGCAACTTCATAGTATAAAGTCATTCATCATCTATACTATAAAGAGGTGTTCTAAACATGCTCTAAATATCATATCGTCATCCATCGGATACTCTATAAGAACACGGGTTATAGGAAAAATAGTAATAATTCAAACTAGCCTTAGTAAGCATGTTATCTGATAAAACGTTTCATAAAACATAGTCATCAAATCATGCTTCATATACGCATTTCTACTATTAAAACATGCATTTTTAAAGGGGTCCACTCACAGTACTTCGCTGCCGAAGAGCCACGTAACTAGCGAAGACAGAAACACCACAAATAATTGTCCCTAAGCACATAAATGGTACATTTAGTCAAACTCTACTTGAACAACTTAATTTGGGAAAACGGACATCGGAAATGGGTTCAGGATGTTGAAATTAGCCTAGGAGGGGTTCTGGACGAAAACTTGAAAGTCAACCCAAAAAGTCAACGATCATCGTTGATCGGTCAAAGTCAACATTGACCGGGTCAATGGTCAATGTTTCAAAGTCAATGGATCCGGGTCAAGGGTTTTGGATTGGACCAGGTTGGGCCTAAAGGGTTTGGACTTAGGTTAGGTTTAGGTTTAGGTAGGTTGGGCTTAGGTTAATGGGTTAAGGGTTTAGCTATTTAGGTGGGCTAGGATTTTGATGGGTTTAGGACTAGGTTTTGGGTTACTCGGGCCTAGGTGGGAGGCCCAAAGGCTAAGGCCTTAGGTTCTAAAAGAAAAGGGCTGAGGGAAATTGGGTTTAGGACTTGGGCTCGGGGCCCTCAACAGCTCACGGCCCAAAGGCCTTTAACAAATAATTTAAAACAAAACAAATAATAAAAAGGGGTTTAGGCTTGGGTCTGAAACGGGCCTAAGGCCCCAATGATCTTTGAGGAGACTTGAAAGGCCTGAGTTCCTTGGATTTTTGAGCTTGGTATGAATGGCCCGAAGGGCTTGGGTTTGTTGGGTCGCCGGACCTCAAGAAGAAGAAGGCCGGATTTAGGCCGAAAAACACCTCTAAAGCCTCGAAGGTCGCCAGAAACTGGGTAAGATTCAAATGGATATAACTTCTTCAATACTCAACGAAATTGGGTGATTCAAAAACGAAAGTTGTAGTACTCAGCGAGATGAAGAGATTGATACCTTGCACGCAGGCCCACTTACCGTGGTTTGGCCTGAAATTGGCTCGAAAGTTGTCAGACCTCGCTAGAAAATCTAGAAAACGCCTTCCTGAGTTATTTGGTGTTTAAACCGTACCACAACAATTCAAACACTATCTAAACACAATAATGAGCACGATCTAAGGAGATTTAGGTGTGCTTTGCACTTACCACAACAGAGATCTCGTGCATAGTGATTGTGCGCAATGCCGAGATGGATACTAAAGGTGAGGGAGAGAAAGATGAAGCTCAGATGATGAAGATGATGGTGAAGTCCTCGTGATGGCTGTGTGTATATATGTATGGGTGCGTGTGTGTGTTCTTGTCGGAGAGAAGATCACCAAGAGGGAGAGAGGTAGAAATGAGATAGAGAGAGAGCCCGGGAAGAATGAGAGGAGAGAGAGAGAGAGGTGAAAGGCTTGGACCCGGGAACAACAAACAAAAGGTGGTCCCCTTGGGCACACCTATTAAGACCCAAAAAAGCTATTTTTAAAAAGAAAATATCCCAAAACTTAGTGAAAATACAAAAATACCCTTTTTGTTCCGTAAATCCCGTGATAGGTTGTTACAAAATCCGATAAAGATAAAAATAAAATTCCTCCATTTTAAGAAATCTTAAATTTAGTCTCCTTAGCATCATCCGTTGGTTAATAATACGTCAAGGAATTAAACTACAAAACCTAATTAAAGAAAATCATAATTAAGATTAACTACAAAGAAGAAACCAAACCATTATGGTACAAGGAAATACATTCCATTCCATGAGCAATCCAGGGCTGACCAGGAGAAGGAAAAGGACCTTGGTTATTCACGTCCCACATTCCACGTGGCTGAAAGTCCCATGTCCTAATCTAAACCCACGTGGACAACAGAAAATGATGGTGAAATTTACAGTAAAAACACCAAATCCATGGTGTTGTCAGCAGTCAACATTTTTGTTGGGAAAGTACCAAATAATCCCACCAAATCCCAAGCTTCTTCGTACATAACCAACCAATCAAGTAAGTAACCCCACAGAATTTTTTCGTCATTTTCGTTAAAAATAAAAAAATAAAACACTTTGGTGGATCATGAACGGATCAGATTCTGATGATGCAGACAGACAGACAGACAGACAACACAAGTACTTTTCAAGAGAACAACAAAAGACAAACAAATTATTTTTAAAGTCCCCATGAAGTTGGAAGCTTCGGCAACCTTTTCAGATAGATTTTCTGGGTTCCCCCACCGAAAATTCAAAGGCCAAAGCATTTACACGTGACCAATCAGAATAAAGAAAGATACTATCATTAATGTCAGGAAAAAAAAAAAAAGTTAAAATTACAACCAACTTTCATAATATTATTCAATTTTCCTAGCTAACTTGAACTGTTTTTCATCTTCAACATCTCAACTCTCTCTCCTGGTTCATCCAGCACAGCTTTATGCAGAAAAAGACCTGTGAAAACGGTGAAAAGAGCGGCGGAGGAAGAGAAAAAGAGAGGAAATGCGACACTGACAGTGCCCGTAGCTACCGGAGATTCTTGTATAAATTAGGTATGGCTAGATTAAAAACTAATTTATGCAACTTAGGGCAACTAAGAGACATCCAACGACGATCCCCCTGCTACTTCAGGCACTCTACCTATTCTCCTCTGCAACTTCATCAAAATATACAAGAGAACCATATGTACTTTCTCAAAAATGACAACAATAGGTGTTGGTTCAAAAATGAACGAGCGGCCTTGGTTACTTGGGGTCGACTTCCTGCATTCCATCTTTTCATTCTTTCTTCAATGCCAGCATATATGTCAGTAAAAGCGATCATAAACGGGTGCATGAGCGGGATATGGAATGCATATGGATGAAAAGGGGAGAGCATTCAGGCGGGAGGAGCACTCAATTCAGAATCACAGTGAAAGACAATGAACCCCTTCTGGTAGATGTCTTGGCAGTGGCTGTCCAGTGACATATCGTTGGGGAAATGGTTTTGGTGCAGTTGGAACTGTACCGGATGAAGAAGAGACCCCAGACGTAGCTGCTTGGGGGATATGAAACCTGGCAAACCGGTTGATGACGGAAAATCTTTCCAACTCCTGGCATTCCAGTCTTAAGTCTAGAATTGATACCTTGTCTAACCTGCATCATTAAAAGATAGCATGATTCATGATACAAAAGAAATTTAACTAAACGGCCGAAGACATAGTTCTAAGGCATAGTTCCAAAGATAGCTACATATACCAAATGTGGTTATTCTGGCAGATTCATATACCAAATGTGGTTATTCTGGCAGATTGACAAGGCATAGTTCTAAGGATTTATCCAATTTTCGCAGGAACACATGCAGTTCTGAATCCAAAAGCACCTAATCTTTTTACCCTTAGAAATAGGGTAAGTACCTGACGTCTGACATAACTAACATCTCTGACTATACCAGAATTTGAAAAAAATGGTTGAGTACCCCTGTAAACTTCTAGCAGATTGCAGATCTGGTTATTAAGGAAAAAGCATACACAACTGAGCCTTAGTCCAACTGCTTACGGTCAGTTACAAGAAACATTTTTCTACCATTCATTCCCGATGAAGACTTCATGAACAGAAAACTTTGGCATACCTCAGTAAGTCATTTTCCAGCTTCTCCGATCTATTCATGAACTCTTCCACAGCTTTTGACAAGTATTGCTCATCAATATTTTCAGAAACTTTAGGCTTTTCCGCAATCCTACAAAACATTTGCAGAGGAATTAATTCTTAGAAGGCCAAAACCTCAAACCATACAACTCGAAGCACTAGAACTTTTAATAAACTTCATATTTAAAATCTCTCTCTCTGGCTCTCTCAAAAAACCATGAAAGGTGACTTACATATCACTGTCGTTCAGTGGCGCATGAATACTATTTCTTTTGCTGCAGGTCAGGGTGCATGCATCTCCTAATGATAATTTAGCAACAAAATATGTCACACTATCATAGTACAGTGCAGCGTCTGCTGAGAGAATGGATGCTGGTGCAGGGCTGAGCAATTGCTGCAGAAACTGTGTTGTGAAGATAAGCCTTCTCTTAGATCGAAGGATCGGACGTCCATCTTCAATCATTTCAAACTCATGTCCAACCTGCCATTAAAAATGAACAACACATAAACACTAGGATCCAAATACCTGGGAAATTTTTTAAAGTGGAATGAATTGCATGGTTGACCCATTTAACTAGAAGCTCACTTTCTCAATCAGCCGATTGCATGGCAAGGCCCATTCTTGCTCTGCCATACTGCATAAACAAATGCAATTCAAAAGTTAATAAACAAGCAGAAACGACCCAAGGGTTGTGCGCTTCAATGAACAAAGGAGTAACTCATCTTCTACACACCAAATTTGACGTAAAGAAAATAAATGGGGAGCAATATTAAATACCCGACATCTTGAACCCTTTTGGAACCTTGTGTCACTTTGTGCCATGGTAGAAGTTCTGATGTTTCAATTTTGCGTTTCTTTGGTCTCACAATACCCATACTTTCATCAATGGCATCTGAAGGTAACACACAAGGATCTATGAAGGGTTCACTTGTTATCAAATTCGTCGCTGTACTTGGCCAGTCTCTGTTGCTTTGACTAGCTTTAGAAGCATCTATCTGTTCCACAGAAGAATGTATGTTTAGGCTCTGAGAAGGCTTCATGAGTGAGAACTGCCCCGTAGCAGGCCTTGCATCATACATTGGTTGCATCTGCCCATTTCTGAAAGTCCCATACTGTTTAAACCAGTTCGATGCCATGCTTAGATTCGCCCGAGAAGTTTCACCATTATGAGATAACTCATTATTGCCAGTAGATTGACTCTGAGAATCACTTTCACCGAATGCAACCATGCCTTGGGCTTGGAAAGCAGCTTGTGAAGAAGTTTTTACACTTGGACCTTCTCTTGCATCTGCCAGGAAACTTGGTGCATTGGAATTTCCAAGTGGCGATAACTTGTGAGCTGGTGTAGAATTCAGTTCACCATCATTGTTATGACCATAAATTGACTGCTGTCCTTCCATAGCAGTTACCTGTTGTACATCCAGGTCCCTCCTACTTGGATCGGCCTCTTCATTCTTTGTAGCCTGCACTTGGTGTAGCCGGGAGTAGTCATGATGAAATCCATGTGAATGTTTTAAAGCATGGCCAAGAAATCCAAGATTTCTTGCAGAGGGAGCCAGGCCATTGTTGTTGCTATGTTGTATTCCACCAAGATCCTGCAGTTGCGAATGATTCAACAATGAACCAGAGGCAAAAGCACTAGGATCGGAGACATTCCTTACCCCTGTCTGTGAAGCATCAAGCATCCTCTCTTTCCCTTGCTGCTCTTGTGCAGAAATAAAGCCTTGTAAACTTGTAGAGGAATGGCCAAATTCGGATGACCCATATCCACCATCCTGGGTATTCAGACCATTTAGCTCCTTCGAAGCCAACGAAGTAGTTTCCATGCCAGAAAGATGTTGCTGACTTGGGTTATTTGTCCATAAACTCTGTGGCTTCACTGATACTCCACCCCGTGCAGGTATGCCTGACATAAAAGGAGGCTGAGAAACTGGAGCAGCTTCAAGAACAGGGAATTGTTGACCACCAGAGTTGACAAAAGACTGCTGAGAAATATCTTGAGATAGAGCAAGGTTGGAAGGTGGATGTCTTGCAGCAGAACCAGTTAATGTTGTCTGATTAGATGGACCAGGTACATTAAACAGATGCTGCGTTTGAAGCTGATTCCTTGAAAATGTAGGACTGGATGTAATTTCTGCTATAGAGCTTCCATGCATATAAGATGCAGGGATGCTCGATTGTCCACCGATAATAAATTTATCATCCCAACGGGATCTTGGTGATGATTCATGTGATTGGGGCAAAGATTGAGAAGGGGACGGAGTAGACCAGGTCTGATTTTTCTCTCTTAAACTAGAATCCATTTGCATTTGATTGGAATTAGTAGCTGGTTGGATCATACCCTGAGAAGAGAAAAAAGTGTTTGAATTGGATTGTTGTTGAAATGGGGAAGCAAATTTCAAAGCAAAACCTTGAGAAGCAGAAGACTGATTGTAGATATGAGAACCAGAAGCTCCAGGAGTTTTTGCCTCAGTTACCTCAGATAATGGATTAAATCCAGAAGGGCCAAACTGCACGATAGAACTATTCTCCTTCGACTGGTGAACCCTGTTAAGAAGATGAAGCATATTTTGACTGTTGCGGTTAAGCCATCCAAAGATTCCACAAGAATATACAACATAGAAGAGAGTGAATGTACAATAAAATTATATTGGAACAACGCAATAGTAAATATGCTAACGAATGCGAATATGTAAGGTAAATAATAAGGAAGGCTGCAGAGAGAATGTTTAATGTTCATTAGTATTCGAAAGAAAACTACCTTGTTTGTGCGGTCACACGCATGCCATTAGAATCCTCTGATTTCCGGTCATACGAGTTGTCCCTCTGGTAGCAATTTTGCTGCTGCTCATATGTTCCACCTTCCCTCCCATAAGAGTTACGCATAACACGAGAGCTGTCACTCATTTGACGCTGTTTTTCTCCAATGGCCTCATTATCCTCCTTCTTGTTAGATATAAAATGTTTCCCGTAATCAAGCTTATTATTATATTGGACTTGGTGACTGGTTTCCTGATGGACATTAGTCATGTGTGAATTTTGCACGGAATGAAAGTTAAAAATATTTGAATTTTCTCTGTTCCTGAGAGTATCCTCTGAGCCCAATTGTACTTGCTCCAATTGTCCAGTTGGTCTGGAAAATGAAGTTACCCTGGAATCACCTTCCCTATTCCACATATGACTCTCAGAGTTCCTATTGTACGTGCCTTCGTTAATATCACCTGTCCAACAATCACCCACAATGTCAGGGAAACGTAAACAAGCATCATTTCCATTACAGGGTCAAAAATGAACAATCTTACCTTCTGGTTTACTGCTTTGACTGGTCCATATGCCGTCCAAACACATATGTGGCTGAACCTTCTGAGGGTTACAATCCAACCACTCGTTAGAGTTTTTGGGAGACTTCTGATTGGATTCATGAGATTCATCCTGGTAAATCCCTTCTCGATGCTCAGATGTGAATTGGATGTCTGGCTGCGGAAAGCCGGGGAAGCTAGAATTAACACTTGAGTCATTAAGCATGGGAAAAGGTTTTGAACTTAAGGAAGAGACACTCTGCAGATTGTTATCAGCCCAACTTCCTTGTTGGTTCTCATTGTCCACGATGTTTGAAGGCTGATTACCAGTTGACAGCTCGGTATTCTGAAAAGTCAAACCACTCCACTCCTCTTGTTGGCCAGTATCACTACTAGAAGCTTCTGCTACAGCAGACTGCATAAGCGCGCTCCAGCTTCCACTTTGGAGAGAAGGAAATGAACTTTCGAATGCATCTCCAAAGCCTCCAGCCCCAATATCACTGTGCTTTACCATAGAAGGATCCCAAGTACTATCATCCATGTTAAACAAAATCTTCTCTTCCATTGGATCAAGGGGAACCAAACCCTGTGAAGGGCCATGCTGCATTGTTTTTTGCTGAAAGGTTCCCAGCCAGCCAGCTTGATCTTGCTTTCCACTGAGTTCTTGAAGTGATGTATTTGTTTGCAAGGTATTCCCTAGCTGGAGGTTACCCAATGGGGATCCACAATTTGAACCCTGAGTAGTAACGTGTCCAAATACATTTTTTCCCTGAAAGTCTTGTCGGGATACGAAACCCCCTTGAGGTGAGCAAATCTGGTCCGGAGAAGCAGTCATACAATGATCACCTACAAAGGGGTTACTGAAGGCTGATGACTGCATAGCAGGCTTCTGCATTTGATCATTAGCCTTGGTCAACAAATTTTCAGAATCCTGAGACATTGCCGGGGGATGGTACTGATTCATAGTCCCTCTTCCACTAGCAACAGGAGTACCATATAAAGATACATCAAACTGCTGAGAAGTAAGACCCATTGAGCTCAAAGTTTGACCTTGCTCTTGAGAAAAAATAACTCTATTAGAAACATTTTGTCCTGCTGGCGATCCACCCCGCTGCACCCAATTCATAAACATTTGTGGCGTATCATTAAGGGGTGTTCCATTGATTAGTGGGGAAAAATGAACCCCAGAACCCTGCTTATTGATTGCAGAGAGCTGATTTACTGCATTATGTTGCCTTGCATCACCGAACTGTTGTACTTGCTGCTGCCTCTGAAGTTCTTGCAGTTTCTTAAACATCAGGTGCTGCTGCAACATCTGCATGTCATTGTACCCAGACTGCTGCATCGAGTGAAGCTGTGGAATGCCTTGTTGTTGTCCCCTCACAAGTTGTTGCTGCCTTTCAACGAAGTTAAACTCGCTGGAAGCTTCAGTAATTTCAGACCTTTCTGAATTGGTAGTCAAAGTGGGACTATCGCATGATGCATTTTCTTGCTCTGATTGAAGGAAAGATAAGCCTCTTGAGGTTAAAGAATGTGGAATGAAACCTGAGCTATCACCAAAAAACTGGCTTTCCTGCAAATCCTGCTGTCCAAGCATAAACTCATTTGTCTCCAGAAGTTGGTTTCTAGACAATTCCGGTCTCTGAGACAACTGTGAATAGTTTTTATCAAACCTCAAGGACTCACCGCCCCGTCCTCTCCCAGAATCTGCAAATACCACAACAGATACATTAGGGCATTCAAAAACACGAACTTCGTATTTAATACGTTACATTATGCAATTGTCCTGGGGGAAAATTTAAAGATTTATCCACTAATTGGGAAACAGAATGCGAACTCCAATGCAGACATGACAATCAAAACACAGAACCTATAAAGCAATCAAGAAGACCATAGAAGGTAAAGCCACTTATACCTAGTTGATGTACATTACTCGTCTCTCTTTGTTCTCCCTGCCATTGATTATATATATGCGCAGGCCAATTACCGTCTGCAACTTGAGATTGACGGGAATAGTTGTCTAGCTGATAAAAATTATGGATCCTGCCTTCAATTTCGTTACCAGGCATTAAATTCCCAGGCACCAAATTTTCTCAGCTAATTGTTTCTGAGAAAAATAGCTACGACTATATATGAGACCATTATGCATACGGCACCCTTATCCCGCCAATTCTGGGCACTCTCCAAACTGTCCTGCATATTTCATTGGACAAATTGAGATGAGAAGTACTGACAGACAATTTGACAAAAGACCAAATAATAAATATTGAAAATTTAAACACGAAAACCTCGAACATACAGTTACATCAGATTTCAAATTCAAGCCGGTCTCATTATGGAGAACCGCTGAAACAGTTTGCCAATTGGTACCCGCAACAACAAAGTTGCATGTGTCTTATTCGATTGCTTGCAAAATAAAATTTTTGAGAGAGAGAGAGAGAGAGATCAAATTAGGGACTTGGATGTCCAGCTACAAGATTCAAACTTTCTCAAACATCTGAAATGAAAAAGATTCGAACTTTTCGATATTCACAGTTTCTTTTCAGCACCCGAATTTACGAATCTTATGAGAGTATGACAGCTAATACCAAAACATGAGAAAGATAGCAAATTCAGCAGAAAATTAAGTTAATGCGAACTCGGGATTTCAAAAAACAAATCAAAGACTAAACACAAAGCACTTAAACTCTATAATTAAGCAACAGAAACCCAAATTAAATCAAAACCAAGATTCAAACTTTCCACCCAAAAACCCTAAAAAATCCAACAAAATCTTACCCAACAGCCAATGGAACCTCAATTCTCGCAAAAATACTAGGAAACCACCTGAATTTAACAAATTCCCAGGTAATTTGACTAAAATTACAAACAGAAGACCTTAACAGCTCCAACTCTAATGTCTCACTCTTACAAGCTAAAGCAACAGAGTGTGAACTCAAAACCACAAACGAGCAAAAACCGGAGATTTGGGAGCTCACGCTGTGATCCAAGCCAGGAGAATTAGGGTTCTTCAAAATCGCGGACAGTACGGCGCCGTTCTGCTTCTTCGCAGCTCCCAATTCACACAGCAGTTGCTTAAGCTCCAAAACGACGTCGCAAATGGCTATCTCTCTCTCTCTCTCCGGTACTGAAGTTTCTCTCTCTAGGACTGGAGGAGTGAGAAACCGAAATTCATTTTTCGGACCCGAAGTCGAAGATAAAGCGATCCAACCAAAACACCGCTCCGAAAAAATTGTCTTCCAACAAACACTGCAGAGAGTCTCAGAAGAAAACGCCTCCCCAACCTCGGAATCCGAATCTCAGGTTCGGACAAGGTTCGAGCAACCGAACCTACGGCACGGGGTTAGAGGCGTTAGTGTGCTTCGCGGGTGTTGGTGTGCTGTGATCTTTCAACCGTTTGATCAATAAATTTGGATGATCGACGGTTGGCTTAGTGGGGAGACGTAGCAAGTGTGCGTCATTGCTTGTGGCTTTGAAAGGAAAAGTGGACGGGATATTCGGATTTCACGCGCTTTTGTGCACGCGTGGAGCGGTGCACTTTATTTTCAAGCCAAACTTTTGAGCTTTTTGTTTTTTTTTAAGAATTTTGTAGATAATAAGTTTATATTATTTCTTATTTTTTCGGTTTATTTTCCCGCTGCTGGTTTAAGCAATCGAAGTGGGTTTAAGAAATGACATATTCTCCGGATCTCTTTCATCAAGATCACGAAATCAAGTGATCCGAACTTTTGAAATTTGATCTAACAGCTAAAAACAGAGGATCTCTTTAAAAGTTATAATAACTTTAGCTGTTTGATCAAATTTCAAGGGTCTGAATCACTTGATCAGATGCCCTAGGATCTCTTTCCTGGGTTTAATGGCAATAGATAAGAGAACACGTCAACAATAATTGTGTTATTTGAGATAAACTTTAGAAGAACGTATTTTTATGGTCGAGATAAACAACTTTAACATAAATATAATTTTGAATCCACTTCATTCCAACTCTTAATCAATTTAATTTAATTTATCTCATTCTAATTACATAATAAAAAAACGAGCCATAAGTGTTTAATTGTCTAGGGTTGTTATAGGTTTGGGCCAAGCCACCTAACTTTCAAGGCCCAATAGTGAATAAATCGATAGATCAACATTCTTAGCAACTATGATTGTGGAAGAGAAACATAAAAATGCAACCATCTTTGGTCAATTCGTGTTTATGTATTGGTTAAGCTAAACCAAAACATGGGTTTAACTAATCTGAGGACCAACTACGAAATGAAGTATGTAACGTTAGCTGAATCGAAAAGGTGTGTTTTATCATGCAGCTTTATATTAACTAAATCAACAATTTTTAGATGAGCGGAACTCAAACCTGACATTTATAACAGTGTACATCATCGTCTTCTAGGCCCCAGTTGATTCTATCATAAGGGTCAATGATGGACAATAGCATTCCCATGAACACAACTTACAGGTGGACTTTTGTAATCATTGATGCATGTAGTAAACAAACTCAAAATGTTGATATCCACTACAGAGTAGCTACTGCTTTTTAGGCTTTGGCTATAGTAGAAGTCAATGATAGACACCGACCTTCTTCCAAACACTGCTTTAAATTGACAATTTAACTGTTAGTGCATGTATGATTCATAATTTATGAACAATGCGTTAGCAACGATGAAGAACATCTACATAACCAAGTTGTGTGATTGTAATATATAACATGCGTTTATGTAGTGGTAGAGTGGATTTTGATACTTCATAATATAGATAAATTTTTTAGTGTGCTGGGAACACAATTCGGTACATTAAGTGTCATAATATAGGTAGTTGAAATTTTTGTTCTTTTAAGTATCCAACTACTAGTATAACACTTAATGTATTTGATCGTATTTCTAACACTTTAAAAAATATCTCCCTCGTTCATGCTTAAAGATAGTAGAGTATTGCAGCGGTTGGTGATAGAATTTCTGATTCTTAGTACACCTATCATGCCACAATAACATTGATGTGGCTGAACCAGTACATTTTTAAATTGCCCCGATAGAGAGAGAGAGCACATGATCGACGATTTTTGAGGGAAAATTTTTTTTTTTTTTATTAATAGAATTTGTTTGGGTATAAACACCAAAACGGGGATGTAGCTCAAATGGTAGAGCGCCCGCTTTGCATGCGGGAGGTACAGGGTTCGATCCCCTGCATCTCCAAGTCATTCAGTTTTTATGTATTTTTTATTATTATTTCTCTAAAATAATCCGTTTTGCTGCTATCTCATGCCCACAGGAAGGAGAGCGATTGGGCGTGGGACAAGTATATCAACACATTATTGACTATGTGACATCACTTTATCGGAGAGCAATTGCATGTCGTTCATATTGCTTTATATGTTTTATACATGTTTGAAATGTTTGTGAATCTAAATGAAAAGTAAATAACGATGTGACATCATTTTATCGGGCAGTTAAACAATCCAAACCTAAGAATTCCCCCACGAACACAAATCCACAAACATCACCACGTAAACGGAGGCAAATGTGGGTGAACTTATTTACACACCCATCTATTTTGCACTTATTTCTGGTGCCAAGAAGTTACAATTATAAATTAATCCCAGGTTTTACAAGTATATATGTATCCATTTGAGTCGGACTATTGTCGTGCCCACAATTTATAATCCGACCCTTTGTCAACAAACGTCTGCCAGCTCCCTTCCAAATGGTTTTCCTTCGACGGGTTCCAATCGAAATCTCCAAGCTTCATTACCAGTGTATCACCTATCTGTGCAACGTAGCCTTCATTGTTCGCGTGGTATATCTTCACAGAACTCCGGCAATGGATCCCGGCCCTTCTCCGAGCATCTATTAGCTCGGTTAGGATGTCATGGAGACCAAAGTCGTATAAATGGTCATAGAAAATGACAGGCTGCAACAGAGGTAAAGATTGCAAAGTTAAATAGCAGCCATTTGTAATGGCAACTAAGGGATTAAGAACTCACTGTTCCAGGATGCGTCAGGACGTAAGCGTAACCCTGCGTAAGCTTATCTCGCGGAAACGGCCAATGGCCCTGAAATAAAATCAAAGAAAGTTCCTACATTAGGCTTCTAGCACTTAAAAACCAGTAACTGGCTTCTTCTGCTTCGTTAATGGTACAATGACATCGTATAAGGGATATTTGGGTTCAGTGCTCGTGTGTGTGTGCGTGTGTGTGAGAGAAAAGGGAAGAGAGACCTGTGTTGATCCTGTGTCGTGGTTCTCCAAAAACGTGACAGCACGAGAGGGCCACCATCCCAGAACTCCAGTTGGTTTACCTTGAGGATCTATTAACCTCCAGTATTGGTTATGAAGAGCGGAGTGAAGTATTCCCTGAAAAATGCAATACTAAGTATGTATTGGGCTAAAATATGCAGCCACATAACATAAATTTCACCATTACGTAAATTATCAGATATAACTCTCGTTTTTATTTATAAAAAGATAACAAAGGTTTGACAAGCAAAACCATATCAATTATCACACTACTTTTCAAGTTTTCCCCGTGGCTCGAGTGACATTGTTCTTAGCCTTGTTTCTGTGAGTCAAACTAATGTAGGATGTAGCAGATGCAGTCTAGCAAGTACCTTTGTTGTGACATCAAATGCAGAGGAAGTACCGCCTGTGGCATTGATCCAATTAACAATTCGTTGCCGGTGAGCATCTACAGAACCAGAAAAGTTAATTTTTTTCGTTAAGTTCACCATGCTAAGAAAAACAGTAATCATATCGTTGCTTCTGGCCACAAAGGAGTTTTACTAAGTTAAGGAGGCATATAATAGTATCTTGCAGTAACAATATTGTGGTTATCTTCTTTGTTATTGTTCTATCTTCTTGTTCAACGTTATAAATTCAATCTAGGGTTCACAAGTTCATACCTTGATTGTAGCACAAATTTCCATTTTCATAATCTAAGCTGTCCCAATATTCTCCAATAGCAAATGCAGGAACCGAAGCTTCAATATATTCTTTTACATAGGTACCCGAAAAGCCTCTGGAACAATACAAAAGGAGTTAATCACATGCTATGGATTAAAAGGAGAAAGAAATTTCTAAAGATTTCAGACATCTGCACTTTGGGTCAAACTAAGAAAAGACCTTGGGCCTTCGCCCCCCCAAAAGAAAGCACTTTCACCTTACAAAGTCAAGGCGCCATCCATCAAAACCAATATCACTTCGAAGCCAATTTAGCAACTCCTTTATGTCATTTCTTACAAAGTCCTTCGAATGATCAATATTGGGTGCTGCATGGAACATATCCCCTACACACAGCATTAACAGCAGATGAGTACACGGGTAAGCTTAAAATTTCGGCAGCCTCTAAGACATGCATATACTGGTAAAATTCATGAGGTTATCCCAACATTCCCACACTGATGTGGGGTGGTAAATATCATGTCTTGTTCAGGTCTGAACTGTTTTAGGTAAACTAAACCAAACGATCAAGACCAGAAGTGAAGCGTAGATTATGTCTCATAGACTCTCACCCTTTCCATCTTAATCATAACGTCGATTGGAAGGGATTCTAAAACAATCAAAACGATGAACCCTTCCAAGGATCATAAAATTTACACAACAATCAAAGAAAAAATAAAGTACCACTAGAAGGATTTCCTTGGCCCTGAAAATTTGGATCATCGCAAACAATTGCTTCAGGCCCCCAAGCAAGCTTCCCACCAAAAATGTTCCAAATGCCATTTGGACTCTGAAATCGGCAAGAATGTGAGTTTTACCAAGAGGAGTGACAACACATATGACCAACCAAGCATGCAACATGAAAATAATGATCTAATGTCGTAAAATACCCTAAAGTTTTGAAACAGGAACAGTAAATCAAGTGTTTACCTGTTTATGTGCACATCTATGATTTAGGACAACATCTCCCAGGGCCTGCTCACAGGAAAAATACGTTACTAATCCAACACGACTATTCACATGATAATCAAACAGAAAAAAATTAAAGCAGATAATATTCCTATACATATCCACGGCATCATTCTCACTTGGCCCCATGATTTGATTATCCAAAAACGATTTCTGTTTTGAGCCTATGACGAGCCAAATTCACTTTCTTAACAACTTTTACTTTTTTGAACAAAGAGAACAAAAGAATAATAAAGGAAACCTCTTATCAAACAAAAAAACCCATTAAATAGTTCAAGAATTGACCTTCGATGCCTAAGATTATACATACCAGAAGATCGTGGGAATGCATTTCCTGAATGCAGTGTTTAAGTTCATCCACGGTACCATACGATGAGTTCAAATTGTACAGGTCAGAAGGCATATAACCTGCAGGACATTTCATATTGGTTACAAATTCTGTACAATTATTGAAGAGCCGCAAACTTCATCAAATCATGTTTTAATGCCACCAAATATACTAATGCAGGTCCTAAGTATATTTCTACAGATAAACACACACATGCAGGGGACATGTTAGGAGTGCAACATTGTTAATAACACCTAAACGGTATCATTGCCATCCAGAATGATTATATGCATGCACAGGAATATCTAAAAAAGGCATTAATCTTGCTATATTTAAATTCGATTACAAGACAGATAAAAAAAAAACAAAGTGGACGAGGAAGAGATGAACCTTGAGGAGCAACAGATTCTGTTGGTGGTGGCAACCACACTGCCGTTACCCCAATTTTTGATAAATCAGCAGCTTTAGGAGCTAAGTCCAGGTACCACTGCTTTCTCCAGCTTTCCCAATTGAAGCCTTGAAACTTCAAAAGCAATAGAATAAACAGTCGGTAGAAGAAACAATCTAGGAATTGCATCTTTATCCCGTGTAAAACAATCAAATATAGGGAGGGAGGGAGAAGGAGCGGGAGAGAGAGAGAGAGCAGGCACATTTTGATCGAAGTAAACTTGAAAACCTTTGGGGGAAAAACTTGAAAATCTAGTCTTGCATAACCAATCTTCACTACAATTGAGATGACATATTGGTATTTCAAGTTTCAACCAACGGGTATGAAAATACATACCACGATTTCATGTCCGGTTCCAGTTCCTGGCTCTGCATTGAAGTCAATGCACAATTTCAAGTCAGATACAGGCCTTGTTTGGGAATTGGGACACATGTTTTCTCGGTAACATTAGCAATTTTGCAAATACAAGAAAACTAACCTAACTTTGTTTGTTCCTCGGTGCTCTGCCATTGTATGGTCTTCCTCTGAAGAACGTGCTCCAGAGCTTTTCGTTTCTTTTGTATTGTTTCTTTCTCACGCACATGCTCAATAAGTGTATCACCCTCCTTTGGCTTTTCCTGAGCTATAGACCATACTTCATCAGGTTTGGGCAAGTTCAAACATCTGAACTTTGAACTGGAGGCTTCAGCTACATCGATCTTTCTTGGTGGGAACCTGGGACGGATAGTACGAATTTTCCTAGCCATCCATTGAGGTATCTCTCGGCGAGGACCATCACTTAAAAGTTTCCATTTCAGTGAATCATCATCTGTCAAAAGATCTATCCGTCCACCATTAACAACATAAATGGAATCTTCATCCCCATCACCCAGCGGTCTTTCCTTCAACAACAATGATTCTGCCATTTCTCCTCTCTGTCTCCACATCTTTGTAGTAGCTTCAGATGCCTTCAATGATCTTTGCAGTGCTTCACATCTTCTCAAGTATGCGTCATCCTTCGAACGTGCCATTTCTTTGGCAGCACCAATAGCATCCATAATGCTTTGCAACTCAGCCTTGAAAGCCTTGGAAGAAGACTTCTTTCTTTCTGATGAATCTTTCTTCATTTTCTCCAACAAAGACATAATTTCCTCCTCTTTCTGGAGAGTATTTTTCCTGCTTGATTCCTGAAATTCAAGCAATGATTTCTCAGCATCATTAGCTCGGAGCTCAAACGCATTTGCATGTGCATGGGTCTTTTGCAACTCCAACTTCAACCTATCAATGTCAAGTCTTGTAAGCAACGACTGAGATTCTAAATCATTTACGGCACCCTGTAACATCATATTTTTTGACTGGAGGGAAGCAAGCTCATCCAGTGGACTCATACCTTCAGTATATTCTAATACTGCTTTTGATGCATGCTCACCAGCTTTTTCCGCCACATCCAGTGCCTTCTCTATTGCAAGTTTTGACTGTTCCACAATTGACAATATACTACCTTTTGTCACCTCCTTAATTTGTTTTTCGATCTGATAAGCTGCTTCAGCAGCTGTAGTTTCTGCTGCTGAAACTCTCATCTGGGCATCTTCTAGAATGTGAGATGTGGCCTGCTGGAAAGCAATTTCCGCTAACTTTTCTACTTGCACCACAAGTTCAACCGCATCCTGTTTTGCAAGAACTAACTTAGATTCTAAGCTGAACTTCTCTTCAACAGATTCCCGCAGCTTCTGATGGAACCGCGACTTGGCTGCCTCGAGTTGTGCAATAGCCAATTCCTTGTCGTGCAATATGCTAGCAACATATTCATGTTCTTTTCCCTCGGAACAGGCCAACTCTTCAAGCAATTGATCTCTCTCTTTCTCAGTGGCTTCTTGTTTAGCTTGGGCCTCCAAAAGACCATTTCTAGCTGTGATTAATTCATCTTCTTCTATATTCAACACTTCACTACTTCCTAAAGTATCAACCACGTCGGTAAAAGTGTCATTGGAATCATCCTGTAATAAAAATCAGAAGCCATGAGTCTCAAAAACCGTGAATACTACGAGGAGAGATACATCATTCCTTTAACATGAAAAGACATTACCATGCTTGAAAAAATACTTGTTCTTGATTTACATAACCAATGTGGCGTGCAGAAAAGGTTCCTGCACGATTTCATTTCGGTCATGATATTGAAAACGCAATCTTCACATAACTTGCAACAGTTTCCGCCTCACGTAAAAGAAGGAAACATAGTAAAATGTCAACAAACAATACAGAAATGAAATTACAAATTCACATGAGCATCAGTGGAGAGAAATTACACACTTTTTTCTGTTCGACTTAGTTCTGAAGACAAGAGGGCGAAGCCCCAGGTTGCATAAACTCGTATCATACTTGCAATGTAGACCTGAAGATGCAATGGAGCAGCGGCGAATACCCCCAACTGCCATTTCAGGCAATGAAATTGTATTCATCTCTTCCTGCAAGGAATTCAAAGTTTTGATCTTTACCAAGATATCAGGCACACAAAAACATAAACATAAATAAATGACGTTGTACCAACGAAACCCAGGTTCTACAATTTAAGTTCCACAATTTTCAATTACAAGTAAAATTAAAAAAATGTAAACACAGAAAACTTATTTCATCAAATTAATGAGTAAAAAAAGGCGACCGAAGCCAACAAAGCTTCCCACTTTGCGAGGGTGTAGCCAACGTCTATTGTACGGAGCCTTACCTTGCTTTGCAAGGGACTGAAAGGAGAAATCTTCACTTCAAATTGTTTGATTTTACAATAAAATATTACAAACAACAAAAATAAAAATATGATTTTTTCCAAGAAAACCCAAATCTATGATTCCAGGTTACATAGTATTCAAGTAGAATTTCAAAAATTCAAGCAATAACAACCCAGAAAACCAAATTCAGCAAACAGCATGCAATGTGTACATTAACGACCACAGAACAGTTTACATCAAATTTTCACATCAAACACTTGATCAGCTGATTTGATCCATTTTTTTTCTTGAGATTCCCAATAAATTTATGCGCAGAAAGAAATATAATCGTATATAAAAATGTATAGATATAAAAACCTGATGGAAAAATGGTGGAGCTAATCTGAAAGGAACTTGAGAGACCCCATGATTTTGGGAAAGATAAGAAAAATGGTGGAGAATTTTTAGTGTGGATGGATTATTGGATTATTGTATTAGGATGCGAGAGAGAGACAGAGCAGAGAAATAGGAGGAGAAGGAAATGCAATGGCGCGCAGACTGAGCGGCTTCGAATCAAGCTCGGGGTTCCCTTGTGTTTGACCATCCTTGTAATGACATTAATGCCCCTCGATTATTTGTATGCATCTTCACACAGAGACCGATAAATGTTAGTGGGTTAAATAGTTAGATGAAGAGAAAAAGAGAATCGGAGGGGGTTGTGAACTTGATTGCAAAGAGACGGACAATTTTCCTTAGGTAATCGACCTTCCAATGAATTAAGGACAATTGGGCGAGTCAAAATTTAGAGTCTATAAAAAAGGTCTAAATATTAACTTCACATACGTTGTTTTACTATTTCACGTGAGTCTGAATCAAACTATTAAAAGTTCATGTTTTAAATAAATTATTATTGGTTAAAATTAAGCAAATTTGAAGTTTTAAAAATAGCGTAAGTGTACAATGAGCACGAAAAATGAAATCGAAATGACACACAACAACGTAAATTTTAAGAGACTTTTTTTAGTTATAGAACACGACAAGTAAGAATTGATTCAGAATATTGAATCAAAATTTTAAAATTATTATTTAATGCAACTAGAACTGTTTCCAAAGATAAAATGATTAAAAATATCTATTAGAATAAAAAAATTAATAAAAAAGTTCCTCAACAGTCATGGTAATTAATCAACGATTTTGAACAACATAAGGAAGAAACTGAAGAAACTGTGGTAGAGAATCATCTCAGAAAAACCTTTTTTCTCGAGCAATTAGAATGCTACTCCCCCTGCTCAAGAACTCAATTCATTTCTTTAGGAGTCAAATTCTTGATATCGTGTGAGCATCGATTGAAAATTTGAGAGAAGTAAACATGTAATTAGAGTTTAAAGTATTTATTAGTTAATACGAAAATTACTTATATTATCACATTAATGATATTTTAGTCATATTGTAGGGGTAGTTCAGTCATTTTAAAGGTTGTGCTCACACTCACGGGTTCCCACGAGCACACACGGACCCACCTGGAAAAGCACGGTCACTTTTCCCAAATCTGACTCCTCTTTTTAGTTGAAGCCTTGAAGGCTGTGTTTCGAGTCAATGCTTTTCTCCTTTAGGTGGTGTCTAAGTAAATTCAAAGCACCAAACACTACCTTATTTTCCTGGATTTTGCTTCAATAATACCTATGAATCTATGATGTGATTGTAATTGAAAACAAACGATTTAATATTTATGAAGTTAGATATAACGGTTAAAAGTTAAAACGCTTGTATTATTGAATGATATATATCATTTAAATTTAAACATAGTTTCTTTAAATTAATTAGGTCTCTAGAATGCTGGTTTTGAAATTTATTAGATTTGGAGACACCCTCATATTTACAATTTATAGATCACATCATATCGAACGAGTGAAAAACTTCAACTATGAATAAAAAAATGACAAGATACAAATCTTAACAGCCTGCAAAATCAACGATCCCAAAAGGTCGACCGACATGAAATTGATTTGAGTTTTTGGAGATGATCTTTTTTGGCGTTGAATATATGTGCCGATTAGCTTCGCGGCCAGTCATGTGGATACCTTCATTACAAGAAAGATTTCTTGGCATACAAGGAAGGTTTCTTGGTTGTATTTTCTGCTGCAGTTTTTCAAGTTATATTTGCTTTGCTTCTGCTTGTTAATTATGTTGTTAACATTACTTATCCTCACTCTTCCATGGTTTACTTACCGCAAGCTGATCGCGATGATCGAAACATATAACCAGACGATGATCTCCTCCGAACAAAACACACAATTATTCGAAAGTCAAACTTCCGAAAGACGTTTAGGGATACTTGATCATCTTCGGTGTCTTCGAGTATGCCATTCTTGGAAAGCCAATGTTGATAATTCGACGTTTCATCATGGGGAGACACAAGGATTATCCATGAAGTAAAACGTAAATTCTTCTTTTGTTAACATTATTGTATTGGATTTATTACATTAAGATTCTAAAAAGTACCAATGTGTCAACAAGTCCTATACAATTAATATATCTCCTCACCATGCATGCACCCTCTTGACCTCGCGGAAAATACAACAAACCCTAAGCCAAGCCTAAGATCTCGCGGAAATTAAAGAAACAATCATCACAGGCCTCCTATTCAGCCCGATGAATGTTGTCAATGATGTAAACAACGCACAGACCAACTGCGATAGCGAAAAATACGACACAGTAGGCCTCGATCGCCGGAGAAATGAAACGGGTAGGAGTCTTGATGGGGCGGACGATCGGCCTTCGATTCCTTGCACCACCGACCGTTTCCAACGTGCACAGGTGTGAGTAACGGCTGGCAATGAATTCCCTCAAGTTGTCGAAGCCGAGCGCTAGGTGATCGATTTCAAGGCCGGTCTGGAAACGGAAATCTTGTTTGAGAGACGCCAGTGGATATCCGTCACCGTCGGCCCAACTTCTTTCAGTCCCCGGGAGTCGGTTGAGCAGACTGAGCAACCACGCCTCAAAGTAAAGCAGCCATTCAGGTACCGGTACGGTGGCCGCAGTGGCGGTGGCTTCCATGATGTGCAAGAAGCACGGAAAGAAGAGAAAGCGATAAAGATAAGGAAAGAAGATGAGAGAGAGAGAGAGAGAGAGAGAGAGAGAGAGGCAGAGATCTAGAGGGTTTTTGGGAAGTTTTGGGAAATTGAGAGAGGATTAAAGTTGAAGGGCCAGTGTGCTATGAAGAACTATGAAGAAATGAACTAGCTATGTAACTGCTATATATATACATATTCTCCCTCTAACTCTCTCCAACTCACTCACTCTCACTCACTCACTCTCTCTCTCTCTCTCTCTCACATTACACTGATCGGTTAAAACCGCCTCTAACAAACTTTTCAACGGAAGTCAACCGCCTAACATATTAACGGAAGTCGCTATCCAATAACACTCAGCTTTTGTCTGCAGGGGTAAAATAGGAACTTGAAAATATATTGGGATTGGGTAGGAAGAGAGATTTAATTGGTACAAATAGAACCTGTAACTAATGAACCGAACTCTCGCGCCAAAATCCATACCCTCCCCTATGGGTGGCAATTTCAACCCAACCCATTAACCCGATCCAGCCCACCCATTTAAATCTACATTTGGGAGGAGACTTAATGGATCAGGTTGCTAACATTCCACCTTATAAAAAAATGAACTTTAACGAAAAACTCTCGGTCCTGTTCATTTTAACGAAAAATCACATTTTTACACTAAAAAGTCAATTCTGGTACTATTCATTTTACCTTTTATTTTGTCCTTATCGTTAAAATTTAAAGTTTTCAATCCCTTTTCATTTATTTTCCTCATAAAAAATGCGGTTTGACCATAAGCTCAAACATGATTTGAAGGTCCTAGCTACGCTATGCATTCAATATAAAATTGGACTTGTTGATCACTCGTTTTTTCTAGTTGGTCTCGCGTGAACACGCAAACTCGTTACCTTCTGTTAACTAAGGGTGCTTTTGTAAATTCATTAAAACAAAAAACCTATTCTCCTCTCCTGTTGATTTCGATTCTCAGACTTACACAGTTACACTCCTCAAGTCCTCCTCCAACTCAGGGCAATCCAGGCCTCCCACTTCCCTTCCCTGAACTTTTTTTTATGCCCCTAAAGACTTACAAAATTCCCAAATATGAACATTAAATTCGAGAATTTCGTTAAAGCATCTTACATGTGATACATATATTACAAGAAAGCATACAAGGAAAGTTTCTTGACTGTATTTTCTGCTGCAGTTTTTCAAGCTATATTTACTTGCTTCTGCTTGTTAATTATGTTGTTAACATTGCTAATCCTCACTCTTCCATGGGTTACTTACCGCAGGCTCATCGAAACATATCTTAGCATACGATGATCTCCTCCAAACAAAATCACAATTATTCGAAATCCAAACTTCCGAAAGACATTTAGTGACACTAGATCATCTTTGGTTTCGTCGAGTACGTATGCCTTCTTGGAGAGCCGCTGTTGATAATTACATGGCAGTTGCAAGCAAAACTCAACCTCCGTGGCGTAATCTACGCTCTCCTTGCTTCTCCCTGTACAAGAAGACCGGATTGGTCGCGCTTCGTGGCGTCCTGAGGGTTTTCTGAAAACAGCTCGGTGTTTCAACTTCTTACTGCCTGATGATGATCAGGAATATATCTGTCAACTATTTCAAATCTAATTTGGAAATCTTTAAACAAATAGACGGTTCATCACGAGAAGACACAATCATTACCCACTAAGTAAAACGTAAATTCTTCTTTTATTATTATTGTATTGGATTATTATTACATCAAGATTCTAAAAAATACCAATGTGTCAAGAAGTCCTATACAATCACTATATCTCCTCACCATGCATGCACCTTCTTGACCTCGCGGAAAGTAATACAAACCCTAAGCCAAGCCTAGCCTAATAAGCCAAGCCTAGCCTAATAAGCCTAGCCTAACCTAATAAGCCTAGCCTAGCCTAAGATCTCGCGGAAATTAAAGAAACAATCATCAGAGGCCGCCTACATAGCCGGAAGAATGTTTTTGATGATGAAAAAAGCGCACAAACCGACTGCGACAGCAAAAAGTAAGACACAGAAGAACTCGGCGGCCGGAGAAATGTGACCGATAGGAGCCTTGATGGGGCGGATGATCAGCCTTTGATTCCTTCCACGGCCGACCGTCTCCACCGTACAGATGCGAGAGTAACCGCGGGCAATGAATCCTCTCAAGTTGTCGAAGCCGAGCGCTTGGTGATCGATTTCAAAGCCAGTCTCGAAGCGGAAATCTTGTTTGAGAGACGCCAGTGGATATCCGTCGTCCCAACTTCTTTCAGTCTGGCGGAGGCGCTCGAGCAGATTGAGAAACCACACCTCAAAGTAAAGCAACCAGTCAGGTCTCTGTTCGGTGGCCGCAGTGGCGGTTCCTTCCATGATGTGCAAGAAGCACGGAAACAAGAGAAAAGCGAGAAGGAGAACGAAAGAAGATGTGAGAGAAAGAAAGAAGATGAGAGAGAGAGGCAGAGATGTAGAGGGTTTCTGGGAAGTTTTGGGAAGTTCAGAGAGAATCAAAGTTGAAGGCCAGAGTGCTATGAAGAACTATGAAGAAATGAACTAGCTACGTACTGCTATATATACTCTCTCTCTCTCTCTCTCTCTCTCTCTCTCTCACTCTCACACTCTCCCTCCCTCTCTCTCTCTCTAATTACACTGATCAGTTAAAACCGCCTCTAATTAACAAACTTATCAACGGAAGCGAACCGCCTCTAACAAACTCATCAACGGAAGTCGTTATCCAATAACACTCGGGCATTGTCTGCAGGGGTAAAATAGGAACTTCAAAATGCTGGGATTGGGTAGGAAGAGACATTAATTGGTACAAATAGAAGCACCCGTAACTAATAACTGAACTCTCGCGCCAAAATTCTTCCCCTACCCGAGAAGGGGTGGCAATTTCAACCCAACCCCATTAACCGGACCGGACCCAACTCATCCGTTTAAATCAACATTTGGGAGGAGACTTGATGGATCGGGTTGTTAACATTCCGCCTTATCAAATTAAGACGGTTTGAACCTAGGGTTATACATGATTTGAAAATCCTAGCTACACCATGCATTCAACAAAAATATCGAATGGACCTGTTAATCAATCGTTTTTTCTGTCTGGTCAGGTGAATCCGCAAACCCATTAACCATCCGTTAACTTAGGGTGTTTTTGTAATTTCGTTAAAATAAAAAACCTATTCTCCCCTCCCGTCGCCTTCGATTCTCAGACTTACACAGTTACAAAATTCAAGCAAACCTCCAAAAGTACAGAATTACCAAAAGAATTATAAGATATAAATCATTCAATTATACATCGAGCGCAGGTATAAAGAAGTCGGTCTGTTGATGTTGCTCAAGCCATGGTATCCGCCTTCGACCGAAATATAGCTCCGAGACTAAATATATCCTCCGGCCATGTTACAACCGAGCACCAAAAATCCCGGTCAAACCTCCCCACTAGACACAAAACTTAAGACTGCCCATTCTCGCTACCAATTTCCAGATCATGAAAAATGCAGAGAGAGCTCCAACGACGTGCCAAATTATGCAAAAGTCCTTCCGCCTTCAAATCACTCTTCTGCTTATAGCTGGAAACAAAGGCAAAAGTACCGAAATTACAGTCCAGCAAAAGCACAAATTAACGCAAATATTTAGACAGTATCTGTGAGCTTTTGATTCTACGTGTAAACACAGAAAAAAGCGGGATTTTCAAATCAACAGGCTTATAAGACAAAGCTCATCTATGTGGTATGCACCCAGATGAACAAAGAGAAGGCATAGAACTGATAGATATATGTTATCTTGTTCCTCTAATGAGCGTAGTAACTTTCTGTGATTTGATAGTTGGGAGGGACATATCCCGAACTTAAATTAAATTTTCCAAATAACCTATAGAAGTTGAACTTTTACCTCTCACAGCACAGAAACCCCGGACGTCATGCAAAGCTTGAAATCTGCACCCCCACTAAGCACAGTATCACCTTTCCACCAGTCGGCGCAGAGTGCCTGATTACAGCAAAGATCACCGAATTATAAAAAGTAGATTGAATTTTTGAACACTGACGGAAAAAGAAAAGAAAAATGATAGAAAGAAAGAATAACATTGCACCTTGTCCTTGTGTGAATCAAAGATAAACAAGGGCCACTGCAAGAGAAAACACTATTATTGAGTAACGAATTTATCTAAAGTTCATGCTGGGCAGCAGTCGTGAACTGTTGTTAGAAAACAAAAACAAGAAGAAAACATACAGCAGTTCTCGTATCCCACAGCATAACTTTTCCATCATGAGATGCAGAGACTAAATGAAACGGAGACTTGTCATGCCACTTGCATGCCGTAACCCAAGAAGTGTGAGATGAGAAAGTTTTGATAGAAGCAGAAGTTCCTACAAAAATAATAAAAGCTTTCATGTCAGATGCTTGTGTTCTTTAGTTTGTTTGTGTGCATGGAAGAGAGAAAGAGAGAACATAACACTTGACTCATCTAACGGACCTGGTTTACGAGGATCCCATACCCTAACAATGGGGTCAGAACCACCAGCAGCAATCAAAGCAGAACCTTCACCTCCAATATCAATGCAGTTGAGTACTTTATCATGGTACTGTCACCAGGAGAATGTTTATCATACAAACATTTAATAACTCTGAGAGAGCCAATGCCACATATTGAGTGATTTGATGCCACAGAACGAATGCAAGCATGATTATGAAAAAGACTTCAGACAACAGAATGCTAAGGCTATTTGTACTTACTATTGTCGACGTGGCTGTGCCTCTCTCAACATTCCACTCTTTAATAGAATGGTCCCATGATGCAGAATAGATTGTTTTAGGCTCCGGCCACTTTACAGAAGATACACATTGTGTATGACCTACTAGAGAAGAAACAGCCTCCCCCTGTGACGTAATATAATGTATAATAACTATCAATAACAGGAAAAACAATCTGGCTCACTAAAATCTTAATATTATAATATTTTCAGAAGAAAAAAAAAATTGTCAAAAAGGACACAAGCTAGTCTAATTTAAAATGAAATTTTGGAAAAAGTAAAGTGACATAGGATGTCAGAACAGGATGATTGATGCAATAATCTTTTAAATCTTTAATAAAAAGGAAACATTTCATTCATTTCTAGCTCAACAACTCTCAAAGAAATAACCAAGCCGTTAGACATCCCGTTCAAAGAAATAATTGAACCTCTTTTTCTTACATAGATATTTCCTTTAAATGACAATCTTTCCATTACTTATGGCAGAACCAAAGAAACCATCAAGAATTCACTAGTGCAAAAATTTCAATCGATAACAAAGTGTTAAGCCATTTGTTAGGGGGAAGTTGTATATACCGTGTGCACCCCGAGTTAAATATTTAATAAGCTTGTGCCCACTTAGTCAACTGAATGTCACCCCAAAATTATTAAACCCCTTTATATAAAATAATAAACGCATATCACATACCTCCAACTGCAATTCCTTTTCTTGACCAATCTTTTTTCTCTTCTTTGTTGACACAGTATCACCTTCTGCATCAGGCTCATTTGTCTGCCATAAATTGATAGTGGAATCCCAAGAGCCTGAACATACCTAAGCATATGTAAGAAGACAAAAGAAAAGGTAAATTATAGACTTATGCCAAAGCCCAATCTCACATACACTACTTGTCAAATTATATATTGGGCTTGTCAAATTATATGTTGGAAATCAGAAGTAGACAAGACCATGTTTCCAGACGTCTGAGCAGCAACACTTTGAACAGCAGCTGTATGTCCATGTAAAATTTTGAATGCTCTTATCCTCAAAGGATTTTTTCGGGTCTCTTCTGCATTGAACTTTCCCAAAAAACAAATAATAAAGATTTAGTATACACATCATACTATCCTTATGAAAACAGTATGGTCATCCAATTACCTTCCACAGCCTCAGTGTCCGATCTTTCGAAGCAGCAGCTACGGTAACACTTTCTCCACCTGCATAAAAAAATGAATACCAGCTTAAGCACTTACGACAAGATAGATACTGGGAACTGCACTACCCAAGCAGCTAACATGTAAAGACCACCTCCCTAACACAAACAGAAATTCATGCACAGAAGTATCCCATTAGACATGAAAAGGTTTTCAAATCCAAAGGCAAAGACAATGAGGATGCCATAATAACTCGGTCCTCTAAAGGCCAGAACTGAAAAATTGTAAGTAGTTGACAGTGCCAATTGACATTCACTAGAGAACTGATAACAACAGTATCCTGGTCATATTCAACAAGGAATAAGCCAATCATGAACACTTATATCTTATAGCTACCTTTTGGATTGATTATACTAACTGAAGTAACAGGTCCACTGTGTCCTTCCAGTATATGTGTACATGCCCCAGGGGCTTTCCACACCCTAAAAGATGATAAATTCAAAAAATCAGATATCAAGCTTTGGTATTATGTATCTGCGTAAGAAATCGCAAGGTATACAAGAAAAGAAGAAAAAAATTAGTGCAATTACCTTCCCAAGCCATCATAGCAGCCTGTCAAAAAGAACCTGCCACATAATACAAATTACAAGAGTTTCAAACTACTTTAGGGCCAAAACAAGAATATCAAATTTAGAATAATGTTTTCAGAGATAACTTCATATTGTGCTGGGATGCAAGAAAATATATCCAATGAATAGCAAACATTCTGAAAAAGGACAATTGGAGGTTTCCTCTGAAGAGATTTGGAGTTGAACTGAAAGGAGCTACTCCATGCTACCTTATTTAATAGTACAAGGACCTAACTAAAACTCCCCAGCTCAAATAAATTACTTTAACTTTAAATTTTATTAGCAACAGATATATCCTTATCGTTTACTTACATCACCTAGCACCATGTGAACAGTAAATTAATTTGAGAGGTGATAACCCAAGCCATGCAGATTGTAGGATAAGAAATGAAGCAACGAAGTGCACATTACAAATTGTGATGTGCGTACCTGGGACTAGAACCATCAACTGCACTAACCCATTCATTGTGTAAAGAAGGTTCTTCTTCTTTCCGTGGGACCACAGCCCGTATATATTCTATCTCCAATATCCTCTCCTGTCATAGTCATAAACCCATCATTAGATATCAAATAAGAAGGTGGATAAAATGACAATGATGAAAATTACTTCTCTCAAATCAGCTTGTTAGAGCAACATATGCAACCCTAGAGCTGCACTTGCACTAAAGTTAAAAATGCACACCAAAAAAAACCCTAATTCCAAACTCAACCAGTAAATTTAAACACAATAAATAATCGGTGAAATCAATTTTTCATAGTTGTGAAACCGAAAAAAATAATTGAAAAACTCATATTATGTGGCTAACTGGAATAATTTATCCAATTAACTTATCTCTTGTTGGTTTCTTAGCACCAGTTTGGATTCAGAACTTCAATACAGGATTTAATGGTATACGGGATGTACAAATCCCAAATCTTTCAAGTATCCCATTTCTTCAATTTACGCCTAACAAGGTGTAGTTCAATTTACTCTGAAACTGAATTTCCTGAGTTCAATTTACGCCTAACAAGGTGTAGTTCAGAAAACCCCGCTAACGAATGGAAATCTATGTTTCTTTTTCTCAAAGTTTACGTCAGTTTGTTTTAAGATGGAACAAGTAAATTACAAATCCTGCAGTGAAGCCCTATCATTAACCAAGCTGATAACTTTCTAACTTCCGCTGTTCCAATCCCGTCATTTATTACCATTCTCTCAGTTCACTTTTATCCATTCTCTCAGCATTGCCTTCTATTTCACGTTGCTTGCAATTGCATAACATACAGCATTTTATCAGAAAACTTATGCACACAATTCACACAACAAATTGCAAATTGAATCCGACAAATTGGAAATACACACCGCGGAAATGTTCTTGGCAAGAAGGAACTTTTCAAGCGACATCCGAACCAGCTCATTCTTGATAAGGAAATCGAAAGGCTCCGATTCCCAATCAGGGTTTCCTGATCACAATCACCAATCAAAGCTTCAGAACACAAAAAAGTAAAATCCTTTCTTAGAGAATCAACGGCGGAGGGAAAAACAAGTGTAAGAACATGAGAGGCTACCTGATGTAATGAGGTTGTTGACGACGGTGGAGAGGCCCAAGCGGGTGAGACTGGCGGGGATGGATATGGAGGATTCTGGAACTTTGTAGGGCTGGCCGAGGTCCGTTTTGAAGCGGACGAGGACCAACAGCGACGGCTCTTCGGAATTTCCGTCGGCGTCCATCGCTTTGCTTCTGGCGGATGAGACTGTAGAGAGAGAGAGAGAGAGAGAGAGAGAGAGAGAGAGAGGTGGTAGCAGGCTAGCAGCAGGGTTTAAGACAAAAGCGAGGGAAGGAAACTAGGGTTTAGTAACTGAAAATAACAAGAGCCGTTCGCAACGCACCGTTGTGGTTAAGAGAGAAAATTATTTTTCCAATATTTAGTGGATTTTTGAACCAATAATAATTTAGTTCTTTAAAATATATGATAGAAGAAGACAAATAATATATTAGCTAGAGCAATGTTTTGTTCCTGCACCAAGCTCGAATCTTCTCTCGTTGTTTAAATTAATTTAAAGTACAATGTGAGTAAATATTTAAAGCTTAAAATACATCAATGTTCTAAATGAAATCAGAATTATCCGAATATCGGAAATAGAAATAAATTTGACTATGGATTTGAGCTATAGCACATGGTTTAAAAAAACTGTACGATTTTCCCAATCTATATAAAGTAGGTTTACCGAATGATATCTAGGTTCGACTACAATAGCGCCTATTATTCAATAGTATAAGTTTTACGCAAGATCTAACTGTTACAAAAATTTATTGTTCTATTAGATTCATATATGCAAGATCTAACTATTAATTTTTTGGATCACTCAATCATATGCACCACAAAACAAACATTGCAATTTTTCTTTCATATTATGTTAGAAGTGTGAAGAAAAAATAAGATTGCAAGTATCTATAAGTCTGTTGATATTTTACTGAGTGAAAGATGCAAACCAATATTTTTTGTATTTTTCAATAGAAGTGATATCAGTTAAGGGAACTTTGAACACAAGACTTGTATACTAAACTATTTAATCGTAATTATTTTTTGTCTCTAATATTCATAATATTTCTTGGTTTGCTGTTCAATCTCTTATTCAGATTCATATTATATAAACAAATATGATAAATGTTAAGTGCTGGAACTACAACTACAACAATAAAAATAAGTACAACAACAACAACGAAGCCTCATCTCATTAAGTGGGGTCGGCTGTATGAACTATATAACATCATTACACTCGGTTTTGCGCTAAATCTTTCATTAGCTTACAACTATAAAAAAAGGAGTGTTCAAAGAAAAACTTAGTATTGCTAAGAAGAAGAAGGGGCCTTTTAGCAGGGAGTAAGTCCTATAATGCTGCCACAGAGGACCAGAGGTGGGATTCTCTCAGCAACGACCGTTCCGAGCAAACCCTACGATTAGTTTTGCAATGGAGGCGGGATTATCAACGTGAGGGAGATGACCGCTATCCGGTATTAGACGCATGATTGCAGACGGAAGCTCACAACGCAGCCTCTGTATTTTGATTACAACAAGAAGAAGACTCATTAAGGCATGCATATATGTTGACATCTTAGCATGTGCAACCGGCAATGTCAGTGGTCGCACAATACATTTCGCCTCAAGTTTTCCAAAACGCTTCAAACAGGCCTATCAAGCATTTGCAACGATTTTGAAGTAGGATTTGCAATCTCTCGTGCGCTTTTTAAGATTAAGAGAATAAATTAAGTCCTCCGTCTTAAAATGATTGCGAAACATGCTTGGTTTAAGTACGACAGGAAAAGTTAAGTAGCAGGTAGAGCTCAAAACTCACCAATATTTGTTTGTAGCTGATAATATTGTCTTGCTCGCTGCAAATCACTAGTACTTTCTGCTTCACCTGTAAAATAAAATTTCATAATACAAGCTTACTATTGCCTACCCGACTTGCGGAATTCTGCATACCACTTATATATCGTACCCATTAAGATGGCGAGAGTTTACCTGTTTTATTTGGGAAACGACATTATAGCCTCCGCTAGTCATAAAACTGACTGTTGCATCTTTCCACCAAGGCAGCAAACAGTGTAAACGTCCGACCTAAATATGGCACGATCTCTGTTAGCTTTCCATTACACATACTTCAAAAATCCAAGATAAAAATTTTGACAATATACTAGATGCCTGTTTCAGTTGGAACTTGAGTATATTAACAGAAGGATTATCTTACATTAGTCCAATCAAAGGTTGTAGCTAATGAAATGTTGTTGAAGGCCAGCATACTTGCGTAGAAGCGTAGAGGGGTGCTCTTCAATAAAGAAACCTGGTGAATAAAAAGATCAGAACATTAGGCAAGCAAGCTAAGAGAATTCACATAGGGTTGAAATACCCCTGTTATGGGACACCAACCCCAGCGTAGGCCACAACTTTAGGTAACTTTGCCATGTCTCCGGTGCCTTCTGCGTAGACGCTTGCATTGATTAAAACCAGCTTTTCAACCTGAAAATAGAAAACAAGAATTAAATTTATCAAATGCACACTAAATAATTTCTAAAACAACGCATCTGGAGCTAAGGAGCTCAATATGATAGACGCTCACAGCTACTGGATGGTGGTATGCAAAGTCAATTGCAACAGATCCACCGAGGCTTGGTCCAACTAATACCATCGGTCTTCTAATGTAGGACTTCCAAAACTATAATTCGAATGTGAAATCCAGTTATATCTCCAAACTCAAACAATAAGATTAGATTCGAATTTTCTCAACAGATGATGAAAAATGTATACCATTTTCGACTTAAAGTAATTAACATAACAAAATATCAAAACCATTGCAGATAGACCGAAACAATATTCACTTGAGCAACAAAAGAATAAAGAAAAGAAAATCACATTGCATATATACCTGATAGAGGTGATGCCGCTTGGATGCTGCGCTGCATGGTGGACACCCTTCTAGTATAGATAACAGATAAAAAATGATTAAACCGATGAACATTAAGCACTTGTTGCAATAAAGAGACTGGAAGTATATAATCATATCCATCCAGTAAAAAAAAACAATGAGGAAAAGGCAGGTAAACGAACCTAAATCAGAGAAGCCCCACCCAAGGACATCAACGGCCCAAGCCTCCAAATTGGCCTCTTCAAGCAAGGGGTACGCGCACCTCCATTCTAAACAAGAACTAAAAGATACAAACATGATGAAACATGTTCAGCACGAAATCACCTTGTAACGGGTCAATCGGCAATTTGCAAGCATTACAAACCTGTCAAAGCAATGGAGGAGAACCACCGGATTGATCTCACATTGTTTTAGAGGCCTTACACAACTACTCATGATACAACTTTCCGACGATGCAATCTGCAATCGCAACCGGCTTGCCCCATTAGTTACACTATGTTAGCAGGGGTAATAACCCTACATTAAAGAGAGATATGAGAAATTATTCAGAGTCAATGATTAACTTCAAAGTGGATGAGAAAATTGAGAATATCAGTTCATCACATGCTACGTGCCATGTGCCACATACAGTTTCAATGAATATGTCAACTCAACTACATACTATTCCTAGCAAAGGTTATCTTTCTAACTTTTCCCTATTTATAACACGTTATCAGCACAACTATCTAACCTTAACTAGTTCTCATTTCCCTTCATTGAAGAGAAAAAAAAATGCTTCATCCAAGGATTTTCCTATTCTTCTTCTTCCTCTGCCTCATCTGCATGATGTGCCCTCGCGAAGAACGGCTAGCATTATGCCTGCTTGTCGTTCTCAATTTGACATTTACTTATATCTTTGATTTCTTGTTTGGTGTAGTTCCTGATTACTAACCTAGTGATTATTTATGTTAATTTTACTGCAATCAAAGACGGTGTGGTACAATTGCCTATATTGAGCTGCAGATTTAATTTTATTGCAATTTTATGTGGTGCGGTATAATCGTCCACCCTACTCTGCATATTTAAATTTTCCTAATGTTTGAGTAGTGTGGAATAATTGTTCATCCTATGCTTACTTCAACGAGAATGGTGTAGTACAATTGCCCTCCTCAATAATCATGTAAATCTCGAGCCTGAAGTTTCGAGCGCTTATCATTTTGGCCGGAAGATCAAAAATGAAAAATTTGTAAGAACCAAAAGTTCTAACATTATATTCCTCTAGGAATACATATTATTGCAAGTTCTTACACATCCTATTTTTCTTTTAGAAAATAAAAGAAAATGGCAAACTTGGTAAAACTTAATTTTGTTGCCCTGGATATTATTGGAAAGAACTACCGTACCTAGGTAGTGGACACTAAGATCCATTTGGAGGTAGGGAATCTTAGAGAAACCATTAGGGAGGAAAACAATGCATCCTCTCAAGATTGGGCGATGACCATGATTTTTATCCGTCGACATCTTGATGAAGGACTAAAGAGCAAGTACCTAACGGTTGAAGATCCATTAGCTGTCTGGAAGGCATTGAGAAACAGATACAATCTTCAGAAAATGGTGATTCTTCCAATGGCTCGTTATGAGTGGACTCACCTAAGGATCCATGATTTCAAATCAGTGGCTGAGTACAATTTTACGATGTTCAGAATTAGCTCCCAGATAAAGCTCTGTGGGGAAACCATCACTGAGGAAGATATGCTGGAAAAGACTTTCAGAACCTTTCATGCCTCAAACATGCTCATGAAGCAGCAGTATAGAGAGCAAGGCTTCACTGAATACAACCAGCTGATATCTATGCTCCTGGTAGCTGAACAAAACAATGAGCTCCTAATGAAAAATAATCAGTCTCAACCTACTGGATCTGCACCATTCCCAGAAGTGAATGCTGCTTTCATCGAGATGAACGCCACATCCTCTGGTGGCAATAATCATAAAAGAGGACGTGGCCACAAACGAGGCTGGTGGAACGGGAAATGTAAGAATCATGATGTCCAGTTTCACATTCAGGTTCCAAGGCATAATTTAGGCCCAAGCTTCAAAAATGTAAATCGTCACAAAGGCAAAGCTTATATGAACAATGTTCCAAGAAACTCTGAAGGAGCCTATCATAGGTGTGGTGGCAATAGGCACTGGGCTCGTACTTGTCGTACCTCGAAACATCTGATGGATCTATATCAAGCATCCCTCAAGGAGAAGAGTGTCGAGGCCAATTTCCTCGACCATGCTAGACCAATGGATATACCTGATCCAGTGTTCGACTTATCAGGGCAGTTGAACACAATCCACTTAGATGTCTTGGACTTCATTATGGAAAGAGGGAATGAAGTGTATTGGTCCGATTGAATCATTTATGTTTGATGTACTTTTATTATTCTAAACTTGGAGTTTAAAACTCGTATTTCAATTCAATAAAAGTGGCATTTGAATTTTCTTTTATTATGAATAAATTGTTTTTAACCGTGATCCCTTTTACTCAGAAAGCATGGATAAAAACTATGGTTATTCTCAAAACAAGAGAAATAGCAGAGATATTTGTCTTGTAGACAGCGCAACCACGCATACAATACTTTGAGATTGAAAGTATTTCTCAAGCTTGATGCTTACAAAAGTAAGGGTAACAACAATATCAGACCAATCAGATGTAATTGAAGACTCAGGAAAAACCCAGATATGTTACCAAATGGAACAATATTGTTCATACAGAATGCGTTATATGCTACTCGATCTGCTCAAAATTTGTTGAGTTTTAAAGACATACGTTTAAATGGATACCACATTGAAACGAAAAGTGCAAAAAAATGTGAGTATCTATGCATTACCTCCAATGATACCCAGAAGTGTATATTGGAGAAGTTGCGTGGTTTGTCGAGTGAATTGTATTATACATACATAAAGACAATTGAATCACATATTGTCATGAACCAGAAGTTCATTTATTCAAAGGTATACATGCTTTGACATGACCGTCTAGGTCATCCAAAATCCACCATGATGCGTAGGATCATTACCAACTCGAATGGACATCGATTATTAAGCAGACACATTGCTAACTCAAATGATAATCCTTGCAAGGCTTGTTATCAAGGGAAGTTGGTGATTAGACCATCACAACTAAAGGTTGATGTTGAATCCCCATTATTTTTGCAAAGAATTCAAGGGGATATTTGTGGGCATATTTAACCATCTTGTGGACCATTTCGATATTTTATGGTTTTGGTTGATGCATTTACCCAATGGTCACATGTTTGTCTCTTGTTTACTTGAAATGTAGCTTTTGCGAGACTTCTTGCTCATATAATTAAGTTGCGAGCACAATTCCCAAATCACACCATTAAGTTAATCCGACTTGATAACGCTGATGAATTTACGTTTCAAACCTTTGATGATTACTGCATGACATTGGGCATTGATGTTGAACACCATATTCCTCATATCCATACCCAAAATGGTATAGCAAAAGCATTTATCAAACGGATTCAATTAATAGCTTGTACTCTGCTCATGAAAACAAAATTGCAAGTTTATGCATGGGGACATGCCATCTTACTTGCTGCATCATTGGTTCGATTGAGACCTATAGCCAACCACCAATACTCCTTAGTACAACTCGTGTTTGGGCATCAACCAAACATTTCACATTTACGAGTTTTTGGTTGTGTTGTTTATGTGCCTATTGCACCACCACAATGCACTAAAATGGGACCTCAGCGCAGACTAGGAATTTATATGAGTTTTGATTCACCATCTATCATTAGATATTTGGAACCCTTAACAAGTGATATGTTTACAGCTCGTTTTGCTGATTGTCACTTTGATGAGACAGTCTTTCCGTCATTAGGAAGAGAAAAGACCATTCCAAAAGAACGGCATGAGCTGACATGGGTTGTACCCACCTTGTCTCATTTTGATCCACGTAACACTCAATGTGAAAATGAAGTGAAAAGGATCGTTCATCTTCAAAGTATTACTAATCAAATGTCAGATGGATTTAATGATGCTATGAAAGTGACAAAATCACATATACCAGCTGAAAATGCACTGCTAGAATTGATGTCCCCATTGGACAAAATAAAGTGGCAATGAATGATTCATCTGGTGCATGCCTGAAGCGTGGTAGACCCTCAGGTTCAAAAGATTTAGCCTCTTGAAAGAGAAAGACGAGGGCACTGCTGAATCCGAATGAAATCATTCAGGAAGAGAAAATGAATAATAAATCCACAATTCATGATTCTATACTTTCAGAAAAAGAAAATTTCCTTGATGAGACACATGTCCCTGAAGAGATAGAGGTACATGAAAGCAAGGAAATCTCTATAAATTATACATGTACTAATGAATTGTGGGATCGTAATGAAATAATCATCGACAATATGTTCGCATTCACAGTAGCCACTGAAATCATATTAAGTGATGATATTGAGCCTGTTCTGTTGATGAATGCAAACAGAGACAAGATAGGCCTAAGTAGATGCAATTCAGGTAGAATTAAATTCCTTAGGAATGCGAAGTGTTTTTGGACCAGTAGTCCAAACTTCGCTTGATGTAAATCTCGTGGGTTACAAATGGGTATTCACAAGAAAGCGCAATCAGAAAAACGAGATTGCAAGATATAAAGCACGACTCATTGCACAAGGTTTTTCACAAAGACCTGGAATTGATTATGAGGAGACATACTTTCCTGTAATGGACGCAATTACATTTTGTTACTTAATAAGTTTAGTAGTTTCAGAAAAAATTGACATGCGACTTATGGATGTCATCTATATGGAGGATTAGATACTGACATATACATAAAGCTTCCAGAAGAACTTAAGTTGCCTAAAACAATTAACAAACCACAAGGTATGCTCTCAATTAAATGAAGACGATCATTGTATTTGTATGATTGTTATTACGGGAGTTGCTCTATAAATAGAGCATTCGGTGTGTTATCAAAATGCACAATGCGAAAGAAAGAACCAAAGAAATAATATCAGTATCTCTCCCTCCCTCTCTTTATCTGTCATCCTTTGTGTTATAGATACTAAAGTTAAAGTGTGATATTTTGCATCCGCTTTGAACCTGTTCCTAGCAAATGTTATCTTTTTAACTTTTGCCTATTTATAACAGTACATTTAGCTTGATTATTTTGTACTCACAAACCATAGTTTTATGCAAAGAATATTCCCACCATATGAAATGAATTTTTTGACCTTGTATCGATCATTCCAAAGTTGAGGGAGTTCACTGTTCACCATCCCACAAAAGGCAAAAAGTACTTATTCCTTTCGTTGAATCATGTCAAATAATCAAGTAAAAACAAAAATGCACTTATTCAACGACTTCCCAGTTTTTGCTGCAAGCTCAAGCATTCCCAGCTTTTGAGTCGGACGTTCTCGAAGAAGATGATGAAAATGGTAAGAACAGAGAATCCCTTTAATCGGTAGAAAATTGATTTCCGCACATTCATTTTCTTCTTAAAACTACTTAAGAAGTACACAAAAAGAAAAATAATAATAGCATGCAAAAATTAGACCTGTCATTCATGTCGTGTTTCTCGTGTTCGTGTCATACCTAATAGCTTAACAGGTCGTATCGTGTAATACCCGTTAAAGTAAATGGGTAATACGAACCGACCTGAAATCAACCCGTTAATATTATCAGGTAATATGACCCGATCCTTATCCCGTTAAGAAAAATATATTTTAAATCAATAAAAATGAAAATGAAAATAAAAAACATAATTTGACCAAAAAAAAAAATGTAAAACATAATACTAAATTAGTATATACATACTAAATTTCAGAGTTGTATATACATACTAAATTTTAGAGTTGATCCCTTCATGAAAGTTGTAACGCTTTTCATTACTAGTGATTACATTTTTCACACTTCTACAATAATTATTATTAATTTTGCACTCAAATAAAAAACACTGTTCATGAGATTTGGAGGTTTTAAAAATCTAGACGACCATGTAACCATCGTCTCAGCGTTAAGGATGCAATTATAAACGTTATTATGTTTTCACATCTTTCAAACTTATACATTAATGATTATGAATTTTGTTTTTTTGAACTCCCTTAAAAATACTATTCATGAGAGTTTGTATGGTTTTAAAAATTCAAACGATCATATACCCATCCTCAAAGCCTAAAGGATGCGACTACAAGCATTTGCATATTTTTTTTCATATTTTTCGCATATGTAAATTAATAATTATAATTTTTTTTTAATGTGTTTGGTATTTTTAAATTACTTGATATTTTTATATTTAATGTGTTTTATGATTTTCAATCTCAATCTGTGCCTATAATACCTATAAAAATAAATAAATAAAACTTAAATTTTAAAATTTATATAGAATAATAATTAATAAACAATATACCTATTTATTATGTCTATTGTATTTTATAGTAAGTTTTTTTAGTAGTTTAAAAAATTAAAATCATCAAAATAATTTTTTTTCTTATCGTGTCGAAACAGGTTAACCACATGTTATTCTTGTGTAAACCTATTAAGGACCCGTTATTAACGGGTTATTATCGTGTAATCCGATAATGACCCGATTAGTTATCGTGTTGATCTGAAATCTGTTATTTTCGTGTCCACGTCATGTTAACAGGTCGTGTAAGAAATTGCCAGGTCTATCGGAAATCATCTTCAAAATAAGCCCAAGTACTTCATGAAAAAATGTACATCATAATTAGTGGCACTAAGCATACATGTGTTATAACTTATATGTGAATTAGACCAGTTTACGAGCTCATCAAACTCCCTTTAGCTCTAAATTAGTAAAGTAGAATAGTTTAAACTATCATTTTCGTAAGGAAACGAAATTAGTTAGATTAACAAAAATGAGAACGAGATTAGTGGGTTACCGACACAGGGAGCCTCTCCATCCTCTGAGCCAACTTTCTGGCATATGGGTCCTTAATTTTCTCAACCTCCTTTGGAAGAAACGATGGGAACCCATTATTTGTGCCTGCACCCCTCACATTGATCACCACACTCCTAAAGCTTCCATCTTTCTTTGCCATTAACGTACCCACCACCGCTTCCGGCGGTGGTGACGTTGGCGCACAGCACCACATTAGCGGCATCATTCTGATTATTCCGTTGATCTGGCAGCAGCAGAACGCCGTGCGGTTTGTGCAGCTGGTCTTTGCTTTCCACTGGAAGTGAAAAACTAGAGAGAGAGTGTGTGCTGCCAAATGGAAAAACAAAACAAAACAGAAAGGAGAGGGGATTTCTACTTGGTTTGCTTAGGACGTGACAGCACAGTAACGTGCTCAGAAATTTGTCAACTTCTTCAGAAATTTGTCAACTTTTACGGCCGTAGTTAACTTACATGAAACACATTAAAAGTTAAGTTGTTGAGATTTCATGTGAGTAAAAGTTTGAGGGACATGCTTTGTTATGGGCTCATATAGTATTGGGTCATTTTTTATATTGTTAAGTTTTATATTGAACTCCAATTTCGTCATGGTATCAGAGTAGGTTGTTCCTCGTATGATGCTTATGCGTCATCTAGTTGTCAACGTGTAGGCTTGAAAATCGGCTACGCGTGCGGGGGCGTGTTGAGATTTGATGATGTGAGGAAAAGTTTATCCCATCTCAGTGAGGGACATGTCTTGCTATGGGCTCATATGATCTTCAGTTACTCCTCATATTGTCAATTGCTTTTATATTGGAAATCCAATTTCATCACACGTCTCATCCTAATTTACGCACTTGATGGTTATGTAACCTTGGACCTCTAATTTCATCACACATCTCATCTTGATTTACACACTTGATGGTGAACTCGTCTAAATTGTTACGTGCAAACCTCCTAGACAACTGGATGATAAGAGTGAATTTAGGTAGACAAGGGGTGTCACGTATCAAATTTTGAGATGGGCTAAGTCTTCATACTATATAAGCTATTTTTCTCTCAAAAAAGGGATGGTATATACCCCGTATTTCCTAAGCATGGGTTTGTCTTTGTTCTTGTGTGCGAGAGCAGCAACTCGTATAAGGCAACTAACTCAATCGCATGAGATTAACATGGATTAGATGAAACTAAATATAGAGAATCTTGCTATATTGGAAGGGGTGTCGGACGAGAAATTTTTCCAAGTCACTGGTATTCAAACGGATACTTTACGTTGAGAAAAGTTCAAGTTCTGACTTGTGCATGGGCAGTGATCATAGAAGGGTTGATCAGAGGACTTGACATCTTCTTCAATGGTGTAAAGAGGGGGAGTTCCATGGGAAGAGGAAAATTCAGAAAAAGAGAAAGAATAGAAGAAGATTGAAGGGATTATCCCGAACCCGTCTTCGCCGCTGTCGCACAAATCATTTATGATGATTGGGTCTAGGTGGATTGTGGTGTGCCATAAAATAAGTGGAGGGGTACGAAAAAAATATATTTTTGTCACTGTAACGAAGTTGAATCTTGTACATACTTGATATGTTAGGCCATTTCCAACCAACCCGACCAAAGGATCATAGGGCTAAAAATAGCTCGGAATGACACGAAAATCGTCTCCAACCGAAGGCTAGGCCAAAGAGCTTGCGGACCCCACCGGGCCAAAATCCCCAAGTCAGGCCAACATGCTGGCCATTTCCAGCCACTCCTCCAGCCCAGTCCTCTAGCAGCAAAATGTCAAGCTTGACTTTGTGGCAGGTGCAACAATACCACGCTTTCTTTGTTATTGTGGCAAGTGACAATCAAAATATGTCAGAAAATTTTATTTTAATATGGTAGTTTAATTTAATTAACCATATTAATTCAATTAAAATAATAAATTATTGAGGGGGTTATATTTGGTCTATGTTTCTTTGGCCTCTCGATTGGAGATGGTATAAAATATGGTTTGCCATTATTTATTAAAATATAATTTCTTACAGTGTTATAAGGCTAAACATGACCCTTTGACCCTCATTCAGTTAGAGCTAACCTAAATTCTAGTTTAGTTTTAGTTTAGCTTGAAATGCAAATTTTGAGCTACTACTGATATTTCCAGTTGCATTGGCATAAAAGTCGCATTGGTGTTGATGGTTGAAAATTGGCTGCCGACGCTGGTGGAACAACTATTGGTCTGTTCTTGCACATGGAATCCGTGGAGCAAGTCTAGCTCAACACTTGCTAATGGAACAAAATATTTACGACTACCTTTTTCTATCGTTTTCCTCCTGTACCCTTCCAAGACGCAGTGCGCAAAAACAACAATATTATAGGGAGTCGCTTGTCGACTACCTAACGCACTCTTCTTCCTCTTTTATCCGGACTTAGGACCAGCGGTATAAGATAAATTTATACAGGGTAAGTTAAGACACAGTACACAACTAACCTTGTATTTTTTCACATAAACATTCACTTTTTTCGGTTATTTAGCTATTGGTTTTTGCCGTGCGAGAAAAGTGAATGTATTTTTTCACATAAACATTCACTTTTTCGGTTATTTAGCTGTTGGTTTTTGCCGTGCAAGAAAAGTGAATGTTCATGTAAAAATTTCTTTTGAGATTTAGCTTTTCCCCGACCAAGCTCACAGGTCACCAATATAACCATTTGATACAACGGTCCAATCCCTCTCACATGATGAGCACAACTGGTCTCACTCGGGTTCTACTACCCGGTCATGTGTTAGATACAGGTAGTGTTAGTGTACACAAGAACTTCTCCACGGAAAGAGACAAATAAAGGAAGGACTAGATCAAGTAGTTGGAAAATAAATGAAGTTGAAGAAGTGAAGAAAACAGAAAACGGTAGATTTTACTAGGTCATGCCGCAATGGTGCAAAATACTCGTTCAATGTCACTTGTATTTGTAATTTGAACGGGGTTCTTGGGAGGCATGACTCAGCCCTTAGGGCTGCTTCTCAGCCACAAAAATCAGACATAGTAGCTCTCCATTTATATCTCCAACCACCACTAGGGACCAACAATTACATTACAGGACATTGATGGCATTTCCTAACAAAAGCGTACTTTTCCAGGGACATACAGGTAATAAAAGTTAGCAGTCCGGTCCTTGAGTCCTTGTCAAATGTGAACTGGAGAATTCTGTTAGCCTGGACTGGACCAGAAAAAATGAAATGCAATGTACTTTGGGACTCCATTTTGACAAGTCTTGCTGAACAATCTTACTGCGACTTCGACATCGACTTCGAGAGGAAAACGCGGACTTCGAGAGGAAAACGCGGATGCAGCCGGGAATATATCCACGTATCTATCTTTTGCTCGTCATGTGACTTCCTTTATTTTGTTTGTGAGTGAATCGCTTGCTCATGTGACGAGTGAGACAGAGACAATTGTGTATATCTCTGGTTGCATACAAAGGAGCTCCCCAACTTCAAATACATTGGCCTTTCAAGCCTTTCTGAAGAATTTTTTGTGCAACCAGTGATTTACCGTATGTTTGTCTCAAGCGTCACGTGACCTTATGATGAATCACCAGTTACAAGAGATGAAACTTTGACTTGGTATGGACTACTGGGGCCAAATCTACTCACATGGTATCATAGTCTTGAGTTTGCAGCAACGGCTGAAGCAGAGGACTTTATGACAGAATCACCACCCAATTTTGACAAACTTGAAGAGAAACAGATTCAGCAAAAGCACATAAAGTCGCATACGAAAATCTGCTTCGCTCAATCTTATATCAGTTAGGACATCCAATGCAGAGGTCAGAAAAGTAAACCGAATTCAGCACATTACAAACGATACACACGCGAAAACTTACTTCATTCAGTCTTATATCAGTTAGAACTTAGGATGTCCAATGCAGGGGTCAGAAAAGCAAACCGAATTCATCACATTACAAACGTTATACACACGAAAACTACCGCGGGAAAGAATCCCATTTCAATTTTCATGGGGGAATCCTGGCCTGTTGTAACAATCAAAATATATATCAGCATGAAATGAAAAGCCTTCCTCTGCTTTAAATCATAACATGACAATAGTCACAATACCACTTATTATGCTGCCACCTCCTGCTGGAATTTTGTAATGATTTAGGGGATCCCTCGAAGAGATCCAAGAGGTAATTCTGCAAGTCGTCCGCACTGTACTTGATGAGCTTGCCACTTATGTCGTTTGAATGTCTTCCCACGAATGTCCTATAAGCTTGGATTACATTCAGTGATGCTGAGATTTGCGCATCTTCTCGAAGCTGAGGATCCGGAATGAACCATGTTGTTTGGCTCTTGTAGATCTCTTCGAACACAAGATGAAAGCTGCGGAGCCTTTCCTTGAGGGTTTTTGAGATGGAATTTGAACCGGGATTCTGAATGCCCACCTCTTTGAGCAAATTAAGGATGGAACTCCAACTAATACTTGCTGTTGAACTTTCCCGTTGCACTTCCTAAGCCAGCCGTCTCCGAAAATGGGCCTCAGTTCATCCCCCTTAACCTTCTGAGCCATGTACCGTAGATTGTTCATCAAAAATACGTGTTTCAAGGAAGGATCCTTACATAACCTTGACTTTTCGTCAAGGTTGCCTTCCAGAGTTGAAGTAAGTGATCGGAAGTGGCGAACCATTGGGAAAATTCTGCCTGGATCTTTGTATAACCTGGACTTTTCGTCAGGTTGCCTTCCGCTGTTCCAATCCCGTCATTTATTACTACCATTCTCTCAGTGCACTTTTATCCATTCTCTCAGCATTGCTTTCTATTTCACGTTGCTTGCAATTGCATAACATACAGCATTTTATCAGAAAACTTATGCACACAATTCACACAACAAATTGCAAATTGAATCCGAAAAATTGGAGATACACACTGCGGAAACGTTCTTGCCAAGAAGGAACTTTTCAAGCGACATCCGAACCAGCTCATTCTTGATAAGGAAATCGAAAGCCTCCGATTCCCAATCAGGGTTTCCTGATCACAATCACCAATCAAAGCTTCGGAACACCAAAAAGTAAAATCCTTTTTTTAGAGAATCAACGGCGGAGGGGAAAACACGTGTAAGCACATGAGAGGCTACCTGATGTAATGAGGTTGTTGACGACGGTGGAGAGGGCGAAGCGGGTGAGACTGGCGGGGATGGATATGGAGGTTTCTGGAACTTTGTAGGGCTGGCCGAGGTCCGTTTTGAAGCGGAGGAGGACCAACAGCGACGGCTCTTCGGAATTTCCGTCGGCGTCCATGGCTTTGCTTCTGGCGGAAGAGATTGTAGAGAGAGAAAGAGGAGGAGGTGGAGAGAGAGAGAGAGAGAGAGAGAGAGAGAGGGGTGGTAGCAGGCTAGCAGCTGGGTTTAAGACAAAAGCGAGGGAAGGAAACTAGGGTTTAGTAACTGAAAGTAACAAGAGCCGTTCGCAACGCACCGTTTTGGTTAAGAGAGAAAATTATTTTTCCAATATTTAGTCGATTTTTGAACCAATAATTATTTAGTTCTTTAAAATATGCACCATGCTCGAATCTTCTCTTGTTGTTTAAATTAATTTAAAGTATAATGCGAGCAAACATTTAAAGCTTAAAACACACTAATGTTCTAAATGAAACCTGAATTATTCGGAAGTAGAAATAAATTTGACTATGAATTTGAGCCATAGCACATGATTTAAAAAAACCGTATGATTTTCCCGATCTATATAAAGTAGGTTTACCGAATGATATCTAGGTTTGGCTACAATAGCGTGTATTATTCAATAGTATAAGTTTTATGCAAGATCTAACTGTTACAAAAATTTATTGTTCTATTAGATTCATATATGCAAGATCTAACTATTAATTTTTTGGATCACTCAATCATATGCACCACAGAACAAACATTGTAATTTTTCTTTCATATTATGTTAGAAGTGTGAAGGAAAAATAAGATTGCAAGTATCTATAAGTCTGTTGATATTTTACTGAGTGAAAGATGCAAACCAATATTTTTTGTATTTTTCAATAGAAGTGATATTAGTTAAGGGAAATTCGAATACAAGACTTGTATACTGAACTATTTAATATTAATTTTTTTTTGTCTCTAATATTCATAACATTTCTTGGCTAGCTGTTCAATCTCTTATTAATAATATTTAATCGTAATTATTTTTTGATCCCATTAAGTGAAATCGGTTGTATAAACTATATAACGCCATTACACTCGGTTTTGTGCTAAGTCTTCCATTAGCTTACAACTATAAAAAGAAGTGTTTAAAGAAAAACTTAGTATTGCTAAGAAGAAGAACGGGCCTCTTAGCAGGGAGTAAGTCCTATAATTCTGCCACAGAGGACCAGAGGTGGGATTCTTTCAGCAACGACCGTTCCGAGCAAACCCTGCGATTAGTTTTGCAACGGAGGCGGGATTATCAACGTGAGGGAGATGACCGCTATCTGGTATTAGCCGCATGATTGCAGACGGAAGCTCACAACGCAGCCTCTGCATTTTGATTACAACAAGAAGAAGACTCATTAAGTAATGCATATATATGTTGACATCTTAGCATGTGTTCTGGTTTCTACTTTATAGCAACCGGCAATGTCAGTGGTCGCACATTACATTTCGTCTCAAGTTTTCCAAAATGCTTCAAACAGGCCTATTGAGTATTTGCAACGATTTTGAAGTAGGGTTTGCAATCTCTCGTGCGCTTTTTAAGATTAGGAGAATAAATTAAGTCCTCCATCTTAAAATGATTGCGAAACATGCTTGGTTTAAGTACGATAGGAAAAGTTAAGTAGCAGGTAGGAGCTCAAAACTCACCAATATTTGTTTGTAGCTGATAATATTGTCTTGCTCGCTGCAAATCACTAGTACTTTCTGCTTCACCTGTAAATTAAGATTTCAGAATACAAGCTTACTATTGCCTCCCGACTTGCGGAATTCTGCATACCACTTATATACCGTACTCATTAAGATGGCGAGAGTTTACCTGTTTTATTTGGGAAACGACATTATAGCCCCCGCTAGTCATAAAACTAACCGTTGCATCTTTCCACCAAGGCATCAAACAGTGTAAGCGTCCGACCTAAATATGGCATGATCTCTGTTAGCTTTCCATTACACATACTTCAAAAATCTAAGACAAAGATGCCAAGATAAAAATTTCGACAATATACTAGATGCCTATTTCAGTTGGAACTTGAGTATATTAACAAAAAGATTATGTTACATTAGTCCAATCAAAGGTTGTAGCTAATGAAATGTCGTTGAAGGCCAGCATATTTGCGTAGAAGCGTAGAGGGGTGCTCTTCAATAAAGAAACCTGGTGAATAAAAAGATCAGAACATTAGGCAAGCAAGCTAAGAGAATTCACATAGGGTTGAAATACCCCTATAAGGGGACACCAACCCCAGCGTAGGCCACAGCTTTAGGTAACTTTGCCATGTCTCCGGTGCCTTCTGCGTAGACGCTTGCATTGATTAAAACCAGCTTTTCAACCTGAAAATAGAAAACAAGAATTAAATTTATCAAATGCACACTATAAAATTTCTGAAACAATGCATCTAGAGCCAAGGAGTTCAATATGATACACTCACAGCTACTGGATAGTGGTATGCAAAGTCAATTGCAACAGAACCACCGAGGCTTGGTCCAACTAATACCATCGGTCTTCTGATGTAGGACTTCCAAAACTATAATTCGAATGTGAAATCCAGTTATATCTCCAAGCTCAAACAATAAGATTAGATTCGAATTTTCTCAACAGATGATGAAAAATGTAGATCATTTTCGACTTAAAGTAATTAACATAACAAAATATCAAAACCATTGCAGATAGACCGAAACAATATTCATTGGAGCAACAAAAGAATAAAGAAAAGAAAATCACACTGCATATATACCTGATAGAGGTGATGCCGCTTGGATGCCGCGCTGCATGGTGGACACCTTTCTAGTACAGATAACAGATAAAAAATGATTAAACAGATGAACATTAAGCACTTGTTGCAAGAAAAAGACTGTAAGTATATAATCATATCCAATCGGAAAAAAAAAAAACAAAAAAAAAACAATGAGAAAAAGGCAGGTAAACGAACCTAAATCAGAGAAGCCCCACCCAAGAACATCAACAGCCCAAGCCTCCAACCCGGCCTCTTCAAGCAGGGGGTACGCGCACCTCCATTCTAAACAAGAACTAAAAGATACAAACGAAACATGTTCAGCACGAAATCACCTTGTGACGGGTCAATCTGCAATTTGCAAGCATTACAAACCTGTCAAAGCAATGGAGGAGAACCACCGGATTGATCTCACTTTGTTTTGGAGGCCTTACACAACTACTCATGATATAACTTTCCGACAACCCAATCTGCAATCACAACCGGCTTGCCCCATTAGTCACACTATGTTAGCAGGGGTAATACCCCTACGTTAAAGAGAGAAATGAGAAATTATTCAGAGTCAATGAGTAACTTCAAAATGGACGAGAAAATTGAGAATCATCAGTTCATCACATGCCACGTGCCACGTACAGTTTCAATGAATATTTCAACTCAATCACATACTGAAAATCCTAGTTCCGCCACTAATCGCAACTAAAGTTTTATTAAACAAAAACTTGGAAAAATTAGTACCTTTAGCTTGATTATTTTGTATTCACAAACCATAGTTTCATGCAAAGAATATTCCCACCATATGAAATGACTATTATGACCTTGTATCAATCACTCAAAAGTTGGGTGAGTTCACTGTTCACCATCCCACAAAAGGCAAAAAGTACTTATTTCTTTTGTTGAATCATGTCAAATAATCAAGTAAAAACAAAAATGCACTTATTCAACCACTTCCCAGTTTTGGCTGCAAGCTCAGGTACTTCCCATCTTTTGAGTCAGAGAATCATAAGATGATGAAAATGGCAAGAATAGAGAATTCCTTTAATCTATAGAAGATTGATTTCTGCACATTTATTTTCTTCGTAAAACTTCTTAAGAAGTACACAAAACAAAATAATAATAATAATAATAATAGAATGCGGAAATCATCTTCAGAATAAGCCCAAGTAATTCAAAAAAAATAACATCATAATTAGTGGTATTAAGCATACATGTGTTATAACTTGTATGTGGATTAGACCAGTTTACGAGCTCATCAAACTCCCTCCAGTTCTAAATTAGTAAATTAGAGTAGTTTAACTATTGTCTTCGTAAAGAAACGAAATTAGTCAGATTAACAAAAATGAGAACGAGATTAGTGGGTTACCGACACAGGGAGCCTCTCCATCCTCTGAGCCAACTTTCTGGCATATGGGTCCTTAATTTTCTCAACCTCCTTTGGAAGAAACGATGGGAACCCATTCTTTGTGCCTGCACCCCTCACATTGATCACCACACTCCTAAAGCTTCCATCTTTCTTTGCCATTAACGTACCCACCACCGCTTCCGACGGTGGCGCAGAACACCACGTTAGCGGCATCATTCTGATTCTTCCGTTGATCTGGCAGCAGCAGAACGCCGTGCGGATTGTGCAGCTGGTTCTGGAAGTGAAAAACTAGATAGAGAGTGTGGCTGCTAAATGGAAAAACAAAACAAAACAAAACAGAAAGGAGAGGGGATTTCTACTTGGATTGCTTAGGGCGTGACATCACAGTAAGGTGCTCAGAAATTTGTCAACTTTTACAGCCGTAGTTTCGTTGAATGGCTTGTATCAATTTAAGAAGAGCAACTTACATGAAACACATTAACAGTTACGTCTCATCCTTTACGCACTTGGTGGTGAACTCGTCTAAATTTACCTTACGTGCAAACCTCCGACAAACTCGATGATAAAAGTGAATTTAGGTAGACAAGGGGCGCCAGATGTCAAATTTTGAGATGGGCTAAGTCTTCATACTATATATGCTACGTGTGCGAGAGCAGCAACTCGTATAAGGCAACCAATTCAATCGCATGACATTAACATGGATTAGATGATCAACTAAATATAGAATCTTGCTATATTGTAAGGGGTGTCGGACGAGAAATTTTTCAAACGGATACTCTACGTTGAGAAGTTCGAGTTCTGACCTGTGCATAGGCAGTGATCATATAAGGGTCGATCAGAGGACTTTACATCTTCTTACTGGTGTAAAGAGGATTGATTGCTGATGGGTGGGGGGGTTATTGTTGGTGTTGGAAGCGTTGTTGTCGGTCATTGTCAAAGGTGATGGGCAGAGAAAAAAATTTGGATCTTGTCGTTGGAATTAAAAGGCTCTTGTACCATGTACAAAGTTATGGAAGGCTGGAAAAGCTACAACAGAACGCCAAGTTTCCCACCAATGTGCATACCCAAATAATGTTGGGTTGCTTGTATTTATAATACATTAGAGATTACATTCAGGGTTTGAAAACCCCATTTACAAGGAATGTTTGAAATTCAAATATACACAGATAAGACAGTTAAGCAGCTACAAAATATATGAAAAAGTCATAAACTTAACCAACTGTTTGAAGATAAGAATTAGAAGACAACTCAAACACTTGAACTGGTGTTGAATTGGTGTTGATGGTTGAAAATTGGCCGTCGACGCTGGTTGAGCAACTATTGGTCTGTTCTTGCTCATGGAATCCGTGGAGCAACTATAGCTCAATACTTGCTAATGGAACATAATATTTACAACCACCTTTTTCTATCCTTTTCCTCCTGTACCCTTCCAAGACGCGGTACGCAAAAACAACAATATTATTGGGAGTCGCTTGTCGACTACCTGACACTCTTCCTCCTCTTTTATCCGGGTTTAGGACCAGCAGTGTAAGATAAACGTATACATGTGAAGTTAAGACGCAGTACACAAATAACCTTGTATTTTTTCACCTAAACCTTCACTTTTTCGGTTATTCAGCTGTTAGTTTTTGCTGTGCGAGAAAAGTGAAGGTTTTTGTAAAAATTTCTTTGGAGATTCAGCTTTGCCCCGACCAGGCTCACAGGTCATCAATATAATCATTGATACAACGGTCCAGTCCCTCTCATATGATGGGCACAACTGGTCTCACGCAGGTTCTACTACCGATTATGTGTTAAATACAGCTGGCAGACACAAAGAATTTCTCCATGGAAAGAGACAAATAAAGGAACGACTAAATCAAGTAGTTGGAAAATAAATGAGGTTGAAGAAGTGAGAAAACAGAAATCAAGTAGTTGGAAAATAAATGAAGTTGAAGAAGTGAGAAAACAGAAAACATTAAATTTTTACTAGGTCATGCTGCAGTGGTGCAAAATACTCGTTCAATGTCACTTGTATTTGTCATTTGAACGGGGTTCTTAGGAGGCATGACTCAGCCCTTAGGGCTTCTTCTCAGCCACAAAAATCAGACATGGCAGCTCTCCATTTAGGATTTGGATCCTCTCCGGAGCCCAAGAAGAGGGCCCTCTTGACCAACACACGTGGGCCGTTAGATTTTCCTCCTACGGCTATAATTATTATAAGTTTAAAAGAACTTCCTGTTTGTAGTCGTTGGATAAAAATCTAATGGTCCACATATGTTGATCAGGATGATCTTCATCTTGGCCTCCAGTGAGGATCCAAATCCCTCCATTTATATCTCCAACCACCACTAGGGGCTAAGTCTTCATACTATATATGCTACGTGTGCGAGAGCAGCAACTCGTATAAGGCAACCAACTCAATCGCATGACATTAACATGGATTAGATGATCGACTAAATATAGAATCTTGCTATATTGTAAGGGGTGTCGGACGAGAAATTTTTCAAACGGATACTCTACGTTGAGAAGTTCGAGTTCTGACCTGTGCATAGGCAGTGATCATATAAGGGTCGATCAGAGGACTTTACATCTTCTTACTAAAGAGGATTGATTGCTGATGGGTGGGGGGGTTATTGTTGGTGTTGGAAGCGTTGTTGTCGGTCATTGTCAAAGGTGATGGGCAGAGAAAAAAATTTGGATCTTGTCGTTGGAATTAGAAGGCTCTTGTACCATGTACAAAGTTATGGAAGGCTGGAAAAGCTACAACAGAACGCCAAGTTTCCCACCAATGTGCATACCCAAATAATGTTGGGTTGCTTGTATTTATAATACATTAGAGATTACATTCAGGGTTTGAAAACCCCATTTACAAGGAATATTTGAAATTCAAATATACATAGATAAGACAGTTAAGCAGCTACAAAATATATGAAAATGTCATAAACTTAACGAACTATTTGAAGATAAGAATTAGAAGACAACTCAAACACTTGAACTGGTGTTGACTCTAACTGAGTGAGGACTTCGTCTAACAGTAAAGAGGGGGAGTTCCATGGGAAGAGGAAAATTCAGAAAAAGAGAAAGAAAAGAAAAAGATTGAATGGATTATCCTGAACCCGCCTTCGGCACTGTCGCACGAACCATTTATGATGACTGCGTCTAGGTGGACTGTGGTGTGTCATAAATAAGTGGAGGGGCATGAAAAATATATATTTTTGTCACAAGTTGAATCTTGTACAGACTTGATATGTCAATTTTAGTTTAGTTTAGTTTAGTTTAGTTTTAGTTTAGTTTGAAATGCAAATTTTGAGCTACTACTGATATTTCCAGTTGCATTGGCATAAAAGTCGCATTGGTGTTGATGGTTGAAAATTGGCTGTCGACGCTGGTGGGGCAACTATTGGTCTGTTCTTGCTCATGGAATCCGTGGAGCAAGTCTAGCTCAATACTTGCAAATGGAACATAATATTTACAACGACCTTTTTCTATCCTTTTCCTCCTGTACCCTTCCAAGACGCGGTACGCAAAAACAACAATATTATAGGGAGTCGTTTGTGGACTACCTGACGCACTCTTCCTCCTCTTTTATTCGGGCTTAGGATCAACAATGTAAGATAAACTTATACAGGCAAAATCAAGACGCAATACACAACTAACCTTCTATTTTTTTCACATCAACCTTCACTTTTTTCGGTTATTTAGCTGTTAGTTTTTTTCTGTGCGAGAAAAGTGAAGGTTTATGTAAAAATTTATTTGGAGATTCAGCTTTGCCCCGACCCGGCTCACATGTCATCAATATAACCATTGATACAACGGTCCAGTCCCTCTCATATGATGGGCATCTACGACCAGTCATGTGTTAAATACTGTTGGCGGACACAAGAACTAATGCATGGAAAGAGACAAATAAAGGAACGACTAAATCAAGTAGTTGGAAAATAAATGAAGTTGAAGAAGTAAGAAAACAGAAATCAAGTAGTTGGAAAATAAATGAAGTTCAAGAAGTGAGAAAACAGAAAACAGTAAATTTTTACTAGGTCATGCTGCAGTGGTGCAAAATACTCGTTCAATGTCACTTGTATTTGTAATTTGAACGGGGTTCTAGGGAGGCATGACTCAGCCCTTAGGGCTTCTTCTCAGCCACAAAAATCAGACATGGCAGCTCTCCATCGGAGGCAGATTCTCTGCCCTCCCACTATCCGCTACGCATGCCTTGTGTGGTTACGGTTAAATCACGTCAACATTTTATATTATTATTCTTTTTTATCTTATTATCTCTATAAAAAATAATATAAAATATTGACGTGGCTTAATCATGACCACACAAAATAAAAGAGCACGGAAGGACATGGGAAGTGAGAGTGTAGAGAATCTGACTCCCTCTAGATTTGTATCTCCAACCACCACTAGGGACCTACCATTACATTATAGGACATTGATGGCATTTCCTAATAAAAGCAAACTTTTCCAGGGACCTACAGGTAATAAAAGTTAGCAGTCCGGTCCTTGAGAGTCCTTGTCAAATGTGAACTGGAAAATTCTGTTAACCTGGACTGGACCAGAAAAAATGAAATGCTGAACAATCTTACTGCGACTTGGACATCAACTTCGAGAGGAAAACGCGGATGCAGCCGGGAATATATCCACGTATGAATCTCTTGCTCCTCACGTGACTTCCCTTATTTTTTTTGTAAGTGAAACGCTTGCTCATGTGGCGAGTGAGACAGAGACAATAGTGTATATCTCCGGTTACATGCAAAGGAGCTCCCCAACTTCAAATACATTGGCCTTTCTGAAGAATTTTTTGTGAAACCAAAGATTTACCGTTTGTCTGTCTCAAGCGTCATGTGACCTTTTGATGAATCACCAGTTACAAGAGATGAAACTTTGACTTGTTATGGACTACTGGGGCCAAATCTACTCACATGGTATCGTAGTCTTGAGTTCGCTTCAACAGCTAAAGCATAGGACTTTATGACAGAATCACCACCCAATATTGACAGACTTAGAAAAAGATTCAGCAAAAACACATAAAGTTGCATACGAAAATCTGCTTCGTTCAATCTTATATCATTTAGGACATCCAATGCAGAGGTCAGAAAAGTAAACCGAATTCATCACATTACAAATGATACACGCGAAAACTTGCTTCATTCAATCTTATATCAGTTAGGATATCCAATGCAGATGTCAGAAAAGTGAACTGAATTCATCACATTACAAACGTTACAAACACAAAAACTACCGAGGGAAAGAATCCCTTTTCAATTTTCATGGGGGAATCCTGGCCTGTTGTAACAATCAAAACATATATGAGCATGAAATGAAAAGCCTTCCTCTGCTGTATCACCTCCTGCTGGAATTTTGTAATGATTTCGGGGATCCCTCGAAGAGATCCAAGAGGTAATTCTGCATATCATCCGCACTGTACTTGATGAGCTTGTCACTTATGTCGTTCGAATGTCTTCCCACGAATGTCCTATAAGCTTGGATTACATTCAGGGATGCTGAAATTTGCACATCTTCTCGAAGCTGAGGATCCGGAATGAACCATGTTGTTTGGCTCTTGTAGATCTCTTCGAACGCAAGATAAAAGCTGCGGAGCCTTTCCTTGAGGGTTTTTGAGATAGAATTTGAACCGGGACTCTGAATGCCCTCCTCTTTGAGCAAATTAAGGATGGAACTCCAACTAGATCTCTGGTAGTTCAATGCTTGCTGTTGAACTTTCCCGTTGCACTTCCTAAGCCAGCCGTCTCCGAATATGGGCCTCAGTTCATCCCCCTTAACCTTCTGAGCCATGTACCGTAGATTGTTCATCAAAAATATGTGTTGCAAGGAAGGATCCTTATATAACCTGGACTTTTCGTCAAGGTTGCCTTCCAGAGTTGAAGTAAGTGATCGGAAGTAGCGAACCATTGGGAAAATTCTGCCTGGAGAATCAGTGGGTTTGTTCTCCTCGTCTGAGGTAGGACTAGTGTCAGGCGACAGCGAAATGGAATCAGCATCAGCACTGTCCTCGAAGAGATAATTAAGGGTCTCTCCATAGTCTGTGAGAATCCTCAAGTAATTCATCACATATTTGGTGAGAGGATGTATTCCTCCTCCAGCAACAGGGTTAGTCGAGGGGTTTGATGCAATGGCGCTCTCGAATTTACTAAATGTTGCCTTCACAGACTCACCCAATTTCATCAGAACCTCATGACACTCAATTCTTACAGAAGAACCAGCCTCGTCTGCGTATAAAGCATCTATGTCGGGAAGAACATCTGCAAGCACCTCATACATGTCAAGAATGCGGAACAACTTTTCCGGTTGGTGGGGGCCAATAGACATGGCTTCACCAAAATTCAGAAGCTGCAGCATTGAAGTCTTTGATGCCTCAACAAAACAATCCAAATAAATCGCTCCAAGCTCCCCAAAAATCTGATCGCTGAGCGATCTCTCGCTGGCTAGATAAACTCGCACGAAGATCTTCATACCCCAGACCCATCTTCTGATTTTGGAATTCAGGGAGCCCCACTCCATCTTCAGCACATCCTCAATGCTCAGCTTCTGGATTTCGAGAATGGAGAGGCACTCATCCAATGCCTCCTTTCGGATGATGGTATAAGCTTGCGTGCACTCCTGATCATAATTGCAATTGAACATCAAATTTGCAATGCCTCTGAGCTCAGGAACTATATCCGGATGAACCAAATCAATGATGACTTCCTCCGACGCTCTGCTGACACTATCCCTTTGAAGTGAGTCCTCAATCGAATCATCCCCAAAAGAGATTATCGAGCTTCCATCCGCAATATCATCCTCACTCGAACGAAAAGACATGTGCTCAGGTTCAAAGGGTTGCCTGTTCTGAACAAGCATGTACTTGAACTCTTCCTCCAGCCTAGCCATTGCCGTTTGAAGAACATCGTGAGCTCTATGTAACACCTCACATTCTTCATCATGTTTATCCAAACACGATCTTTCCAATCTTTCGATCAATCTCCGAGCCTCCTCCACAGCCTTCATATACTCCAGAGACTCATTCGGGCTCGAATCCCATATCATAGACTGATCAGCCTCCCAACTCATGATCCTCTCCTGAATCGAATTAAGGCGATCTTCGACCTCACTGATCTTCTCATCCTCATTCTCATCATTTCTCTCACTGAGTCCCATCATGCTGGACAATTGGGTGCCAAGATTAGCCAAAATCTCCCTCTCACCATCTGTAAGGTTCTTCTTCGACCCCAATGCCCTCACTATGTTCTTCGCCGCAGCAATCAAATCGCATTCTCCGTCCATTTCCGGGTCCATAGATTTACAATCCCCCCTCAACATACAATAAACACACCCAAAAATGAACCAACAAATCCAACTCAAATCTTTTCGGTTTTCGGATCAAGGACTCCTTACCAAGGTACAAGAAACAACTTCAGCAATTGAACCAAAAACCCTCCAATTTTTCCAATAAAAACAGAAAAGTAAAAGATACCCTTTTGGTGGAACAACTGCAGAATCAAAGCTTTTTGCATCCACCGAAGTAGTCTATGTTGAAAATTGGCAAATACCCAACAAACACCACTCTCCAAAATTAAGTGGGAACCCAAAAGGCGATTGAGGATAAGAAAAGTCCTGCAATCAAAAGGACTCGTCAAATTAGAAAAAGGGGAAATCTTTTTGTCGTCGAATCAGCAAAAAAGATCAGTCTTTTCAAAAAGTTGGTCATCAGTGGCAAATGGCAATCACCATAAACAATAAGATGCAGAAAAAGCGACGCCAAAGTTGAACCCAAAATAGCAATTAACAGTAGAAAAAAAAAAAAAAAAAAAAAAGAAAAAAGAAATCTTACCTCTTTCTCTTTGCAGGATTCGAACTTTTTGCAGGTTGCAGATTTGCAATACGTACAAAAACGAAAGACCCCAAAATTGTGCTTCAAAAATGGTTGAAGCAAAACGATGTAGCAGCCAGCAAAAGCATTCAGACGAACTGTACGGACAGTTTATCTAGGAAGACGCAAAGAAGCCAACATTCTCGGATATGAATTATTGGCCTCTACTTTTGCGTAACCTTTCTCGAATTGTCTTTTGAATTTTACGGTCTGTTGTTTTCAATAACGCCAACTGGGCTTTGGATGCTTTGACATTCTCGGTTCGTCCTCTGACTAGTATACAGACTACGATGCTATCTTTTTTTGCAGTTTATTATTAATGTTAGAAACAGTTCGAAATTATTATAATAATTACATTTTTTTAGAAAATAAGAAGAAGAGGGGAGAGAGAACGTGGGGGAGTGAGAAGTTTTTGTTTATGGTTTTTTTTAATTAATTTTTTTTTAAATATTGAAAGTATTTTAACATCATCTGTAAATGAGGTTTTAATAAAAAATAGTAAAATTTAGATCTGTGAAATTACATTATTGCCTAACATTTTTTTTTGTAATAGAAGACTCATTTGTCTTTTCACCCTCTTTTAGTTGATAAAAAATATTTCATTAATTAGTAGAGAAGAGATAAGTGAATTTTGAATTCGAAACGCTAGAAGCCAACATCATGCGATGCTTAACGAACAATATTATATTTAATGAAAAATAATATTATATGAACAACGTATTTAAAAACTGAATATGTGACGAATTATTCAAAATGTAGTAATGTGACGTATTATTAGAAATACAGTACAATGTTAGTCTTACCAGTTAACATGGTGGTGCCTACACTTCTCAGGTGGACATTATTTAATAAAATCACATATTTCGATTTATTTGATATAAATCACAAACACCAACTTCTTGTGCTTGAAGAATATTTGCACAAACCAAAAACCTCTATATACTTTACTATTGTTTTTTAAATCACTAGTTTTCTTGTATATATTCATGCCAAAGTAATCTTTAAAAATAATACCAGAGTTGTCAAATTTAGTTTTTAAATTTGTTAACTAATTGATTCGTTAATAGTAATGTGTATGTTAATATGTTACTCGTAAGTACTAATAACTAGATTTCTAGTAAACATATGTAAATCAGTTAAACAATGACATTATTTTGCGAACGAAATTTGGTGAAATTTATTTTGTTAGTTTAAATTCGCGTATGCACATTAACAAAATAAAATCGTGTATATAGACATATTAACATAGTTTTTAAAAAAGTGTTTATATTTTCAGTAACATTTCAATAATTCATTAAAATACTAATTTGTTTAAATCAAACACAATGCATGTTAAACATGTGCGTGTGTGCTTACTTTTCATGCATGAATGTTTCACAAATTTTTCAAGAAAGCTATCTTGTAATACTTTTTGTAACTATATCTCTCTACTAATTAATAAAACACTTATTGTCAATCAAAACTTTATGAAATTATCAGTTTAACTCTATAATTAAAACAGAATAAAAAAATATGGGGCATAAATGTAATTTCACACAACCAAATTTTACTTTTTTTTTTTTTTTCGAAACCTCACATACATGTAATCCTAACATATCTCTAATTATAAAATAAATAAATAAATAAATAAAATAAAAACTTCCCACTCCTATATTCTCTATCACTCCCTTCCCCTCTCATTCTATTTCAAAAACAAAACAAAAAAAAATTTCTCACATAGTTTATATGTGTTCCCATATGCTAGTTCCGTATTACTAAAACTGTGGTGGTACTCAATTTTATTGCGTAAGGTATTCGATTTTCCTTCTCAAAAAAAGGTATTTGTTTTTCAATTAAAGATGGGTCTTGGTAATTTCATTTTTCTAATAACTTTCTTTTTCAGGACATTTTTCTAATAATTAAAATAATAATGACTTTTGAATTCCTGTCCTGGAAGTCATTTTCGAAATGAAAAATGTTAGAGCCGATTCCTCCTCACTGTCAATATATTGACCATGTTACAGAGAAATCTGCCGTTGTCTCACCTTCACTACCTTTCCTTTTCACCATAGTCATCGTCTCCAATTTCTCCACTTGCACAAAATATATATTATATTATATATATGTATATATACACACATATACACACACATATGCACACATATACATATACTTATACATATACATATATATGTGTGTGTGTGTGGTCGTAGTAATTTTCCTTTTGTCAAACAAAATATCTTCTTATCTTTTTCTTATTCAAAACTTATTCTTATCTTTTTTTTATTCAAAAGGTTGTTTTCTAGAAGAAGTCATTGTTGTCCTCTATACAATGTTTTGCTTCCAAAACCAAACTCTCAAAAGTCCAAGTCAACCGCCAAATTCATGAATTTGTAATTTCACACCAAAGACACGTTTCTAAAATACTATATCAAGACGAATTCTAAGCTCATATCCTACATGATACGTTTTAAGTTCAATTTTTAACGCTAATAAATCACATGTAAGGAAAAGCTGAAATATCTTTTTGAATCTTCTCAGCCCCTTAAAAATAAAAGGAAAGCTAACGAAAAGTTAAAAAAAAAAAAAAATTTTTAATTTTAATAAAAAATGATAAATAAAGGTGTAGTGAACAGTACCAGATAAAAGTAAAAATATGATTTTTCGTTAAAAGTGAACAGTACTGAGAGTGTTTTGTTAAACCTCCCAAAAATAAATTGTCGTGATAAAGCTACCAGCTATTCCCCATTCTAAAAAATTGAAGAAATAGACATAGAAAAAAAAAAAGAAAAAGCGAGAGTATATGAAATCCAAATGAAGCTCCAACCGAAAGTATATATTAAAAGGACAAAGTAGTTTACAACATCTAATTAACAACCCCCGTTTAATATATCATACGAAATGTTGGTTGTGAATTCAATTAGCATACGACTAATTGGAAAGAAAACAAGTTTTTAAGTAGAAAACCAACTATTTAATTAAACCTATAGCTACTTAAAATTATAGCACTATCTACATTATAAGGTTGGCTACTTATAATGTAGAACATTTGGAAGAATGCATCCAAGAATAACGCAACTAATGAATATAAGTTCAACATGGTCCACCATCACTGGTATTGATATGTCTCAACTTAATCATCCATTGCTGAGTGTTGGGTTTGATGTGGGGTCACATTGGAAACCAATTCCCACGTTGAGAATGGGTCAAGTTATTATACCGAAGTTAATGCAACTTTTCAAGAGCACGATCATCATTCACAGACTATAGTCAATGCAACTTTTTTTTCTCAATTTTCATGAGGATTTTGGAAGAGGGCTCCCTTGAATAAATGATCTGAAAAGCTCAAGAGCCTCTGTCCACCCTCCCACCTTCACATTATATATTTGTACCATTTCTCTATAAGATATGAGACTCACATGTATTTGTAGATCCTATCTCTATTAGATATAAATTATACAAATATATGTGGTAAGTGTAGCTATCCGATTTCGAAAAAAACATTTTGTACTTTCAAAATGCAAATTTTTTTTTCTTCCTGTGCTCTGATATGGTATGCATGCTGATTTGTCTTGCAGTTATATTCTCAATTGGACTTTAAGATGTTGGGCCTCCACCCGAAGTACTACTTTCCGGACAACACTTGGGTAGTCAGTACCCTTGTTTACAGATCACCAATAAAAATTCGACACCTGTCCATTTAATATTATTTCCCGCACACAATTTCTGTAACCAACACCTCCGTCGACCCACTCTTGTTCCGTCGACCACATCCACGCATCCTCCTCCTTCATCTCTCTTCCATCAAACCCGCCCCAAATCGACCGTCTTTTTTCTCGTGCAATCATGGCGGCAAGGAGAGGAAGCGGCGCCAAGTCGCGACCAACGAGCGAGCAGGTGCGTAAGTGCTGCCATGGTGAAGGAGAAGGTTGGGTACGAGTGGGCAGGGTTTAGTTCGACGGAGGAGAGAGATTGGTTGAGAAATTCGGGTTGGATTTGAATCAATCGTATCTGCGGCATGCGCTGAGCCGCCGAGGACGAGAGAGGAGAGATATTGATTGTTTGGTTACGGGAGCAATCTTAAAGTTGGGTGTTTGGTTATAGGTTTATAGGTTCAGCATATTGGGTCCTTCCCGGTGTGTAACCAATTATTATCCCCAATTTCCTACTAACTTTATTTTGAATCTCAAATTCCACCAAAACCTAATCCGGACAAACCCTAAATTCGACCGTTGAAATTTTTTATATTCCTTATCCCAAACGGTAACCTCACACATCAAATTTGCACACTTCCCCTCAGTATTTAAATTCCACCTGAATTTATTAAAATTTTCAGTTCAATCTTCTCTCTCACGCATCACACTATGGAGAATCTACCAGAAATGCCTCCTACGAGCCCAACTCAATCAGAGAAGACATTTTCCGAGTGCAAATCGCCACCGCCTCCACTCCAACACAAGGATGAAAATTCTCTAAACTCCGGCAACGATTTACGCAAAACCACCACGCCGGACCGCCTTAAAGTTCCCAAGGCATTTAAATTCCCAGAAAGGTATTAAATCTTCCATTCACAGTGACATATAAGATTGCAACACACATATATATGTTATCGATAATATCTCGATATTGATGCGGGTCTGTTCTTATTAGACATCCTGTACACAAGATTTATGATTTATGTTTTATATATTTTCTTAAATTTTGTAGGTATACAAGCCCAACAGATATGAAATTGTCCCCTGTAACAAAAGGCCTTCTTGCCAGAAACAGAAAGGGTGGTGCCCTCTTGCCCCCTAGCAAAAATCTACTCAAACCTCCTCAAGGTACATACATACATATTATATCACTGCATGAACTTTATTAAAAATCTTGATGGAGGAAATTCGATTGGGTTTTTTTGGGTCACTGCTGCAGATTCAGGAGTTGCAGGTGTGGGATGTGGTCCAGCTTCAGAAGTAAAGTTTGGGTGCAATAATTGAAGGCTATGAGGAGAAGCACTTTTGGGACTTTTTTCCAACAGCTTTTTTTCTTTTTTGTTTCAACTTTCACTGTTTCAGACTTGGTGGAATTTGATGCATTTTGGAACAGTTGTGTTTCTGGTGAATGAATAATGAGATTTTTCAACGTGTCCTAAATTCCTCATGCTCACTCACTCATGTTTGATTGTACCAAAAACTTGTGTCAATGATTTTGTACTTGCCCTTGTTCTGGTTGAAACCATGCCTTGTTTCTGTTAGAATTCGAGTTTCCGACTCAAAACCAATTGACGATGTGTGTGTGTCTAGACAGAAGACCGTTTATACATTTTATGTCAAACTTCTATCTTCAATGTGGGATACTCCTAACATGTCTCTTTAGTCTCTCGAGCCTAACATGTGTTCAGTTTTTATTAGGTGAAGTGAGAACTCATATATGCTCTTCTAGTAGGATGTTACAATGTGGGATAATCTCAACATGTCTCTTTAGTCTCTCGAGCCTAACACGTGTTCAATTTTTATTAGGTGACGTGAGAACTACAAAATAAAATTAACCAAAAGGGTGTAGTTGTTACAATTTGTGATTATGCTTTGTTAACTACTAATTTCAGTTCAAGTTCACAAACAGACCTCACTAGATAAGAAACGGCGTCGTCGATACTTTCGAATCTCGCAAGGTCAAGAGGAAGGTTTTTGGCAGGCCAGTTCTCCAGCCAACCTTTTAACTTGGCTCTCAGCTCATCCTCTGAAACAAACTTCTCATCCTCTCCTGGCTCCAGTAACACATAAGTTTCACTGTTATGGTATATCCTTCTCCGCCTCACTGCACAAACCTGTCCAAAAATTGCAACACAAATTTTAAATCTAGGATTTCATGCTGAAGTAAAAACTTGTTCTCGTTGATTCAAGCGGTATTCTACTTTAATTGAATCTTAACTATGAGAAGGGAGATATCCACTCTAGCCAACATGACCACGTCTAGGTTTGCAGAGGGCCGCACATAGGCTCTAGCCAACATGACTACGCTATGTTTGTTGATGAAGTACTTCATGTACTCAGACTCATCATTTTTCGTGCCGCCATTAATTGAATTACGGGAGCTCGAATCCGGCTCTTTGTACCTTCTTTGCCTGCAATTATAGTGCTGTTAGAATACACTGTTTTGTATAACTAAAGTAAGCAACATCATCATTGCCTGCAGTTTACTCATAAAACATTGTACGGTCATTGGGAGTCACCGGTTGTATACAATTATGTGTATGTCTCTTTTATCACGTTCACGTAACCATGATTGTCTCAGTCGGTGGTAGGACATAATTGTTCTACGATATATATACATCTAGTTTCAAAAAGTCTAAGATATAAAAGAGAGTACAACTTACAGTTAAAAGCCAGAAATCCACCATGGAATAACTGTTTCTTCAAAACTCCTTCCACTGGAACCATTTTTCCTGCAAATTTCAGCTTCTTGGTACTACAATTCCAAATCCAAAAGCATGTGAATCAAAACAAGATCTTGCAGGTAACATGCTAAAACTCAGCCTCTGGTAGTATAAACTTGTCACCCTCATATTCCATTGTATTTCCAATTCTACCCCTCCCATCCCTCAGAGGCTCAGACAATTTTCATTTGGGCTTCAAAATGGGCCTACCCCACAAATGGGCCAACTTCTAGACCCTCTTCTTTTCTTTCCCGCGTGATCCGGTTAGTTCGTTAATTTAGCATTTTGGTTCACAAGAGTTCCAGTCAGTTAATCAGTTAGTAAAAATGGCGACGGAAGACCTTCCATCTGATCAGTTGGTTACTTTTGTTTCACAATAACAAAGTAAGAAACCCTCCGAGGTTGTCTCCCACCCCTTTTTAGCTCCTTTATTTCTCTCTGACTCTCACCCCAAACTCCTTTTGTTCCCAAGCCCCAAATTGTACCACCTTTTATGTTAAAGAGTTCCTGGGTTTGATTTGATTTATGGGTTCGACATCGAAACGGGTTTTCGAAGATTCCATTTAGTGGTAAGTTTGCTGCTCAAAACCCAGTTTCCAGAATCGAAGATATGAATCTCTTTAGGGTTTGATTTGTGATTAACCTTTATGCATGGTTCAAACCAAGATTAGGGTTTTTCTTGAAATTTTAAAAGATTCAGCCTCTCTGATTGTAAAAATGTATGATTGTGATGATTTTTCTTCTTATATAATCTACTCTAATTTACGGGGAGAGGGTTTAAAACTTGGTAAAACAAGAAATACATACTATCCTGCCAACTGGCCTAGCCTGCGTCTACATATGATTACAATGTTTAAAGTGTATGTATACTACCCTGCCAACTGGCCTAGCCTGCGTCTGCATATGATTACAATGTTTAAAGTGCTATCATATGTGAAAGTATGCTTGTGATGTTATTGAAACGTTGCATTTAGCTCTCAACGTGTTTGCATGAAGTCGAGTAATTAACCATATTTGATATTGTTCATACCATGCAGTTAAATATCAATTATTGTTGATACGTGTTCTTTCCTTTCTGTTGTCACATTGTGTATAAGTAGTTAATTATTGTTCATATTGTTCGTATCATGCAGTTAAATATCAATTAGAGACAGGCAAAGGAGATTTGATTCTCTGAAGATAATTAACTGTTGCAAATTATATAGTCATGGATGATGCATATAGGGGCGCAAGTGGTAGTAAGCATCCAAGGGTGCATTTTGAAAGCGATGTGGTTAATCACCGCCGAAATTCAAGCTTCCCATCATCCTCGTCATCATCACCATCGTCCTCATCATCATCATCTCCACGTTCATCGCTGGAATCATCTGTCAATTATAAAGAAGATGGTAAGAACCCCTGCGTAACAACGACACGACCACGCCACGAGTCTCAGGGGGCCCTGTCATTACCAGAGGGTTATTCTTCTCCGATTCTGCCTTGGAGCATGCAAAGCGGATCATCCGCGCAATCCTCTCAGTTTCAGATGATGCAAAGGCCTGCAGGATATGACCCGAGTCGAATCCCATCGAATATTTTTTCCAGTAAACCGGCAGCAGGCATGGATTGGAGTGTTGCTTCAAATGAATCATTATTTAGTCTTCATGTGGGGAACAACAGCTTCTCGAGAGATCAATTTGCTTTTCTGAATAAATCCGGAGAGCTTTACAAATCCGGAGAGCTTTATAAATCCGGTGAACTGACAAGGCATGATGAATTATTCTACATTCCAACTCCACTTCCCACAGTTACTGAGGCAGAAACTATTGAAATTAAGATTCACAATGTGGAGAAAGAGAAGGTTGAAAACAAGGCTCCGAACGTGGAGGCAAAAATCGAGGAAAATGAGAGTGCAAATGTGGAGATGTATAAGGTTGAAAGCGTGAGGGGAAATGTCGAAAATGAATCATTAGAAGAAACAGAAGGACCAGATGAATCTGCAAAGACAGAAGCCATAAAACCTAAGGAAATCCGGAATTCTGCTGCTTCATACCGGTCTGATGGGAGCAATAACAGCACCAAGTCATTCCAGTTCCCAGTGTAAGCATTGTTAAAATCATTCCTTGCAGTTGGGATTATCCGGTATTTGTTCATAGCAGGAATAGAATACTTGAAAATTATTGCATATGGTTCTTGCACCGCAGACATTCTCAGTCCAAGACGTCCACGCTTTATTAAATGACAGATTTGTATCAATGTTGTCGATATGTATCAATAAATTGTCAGTACGCTTGAACTGATAGCAGTTGGTGTTTTTCAGGTTGGCAGGTCATGAGGTTGAAAAAAATATCCCTGCAGAGATGGACTCAGAAAAGCTAGAGTCAGAACCACACGTACAGCAGGAGATGCATAAACAAGTAGAGCCCGAAGCCCCCGAAACACCCCTAAACGCCGCCACAACTCAAACAACCAGTTGGTTTTCGTGCTTCTGTTGCTGCACCCCCTGCCGTTGATCTAAAAAGCCTTCATAGGTAGATGCTTTGGATTTCAAAGTTGCTTCCTTGCCAAGTTTCAAAGAACCTCAAGGCTTGTAAGTGGTGGTGTTCCAGTTAGGTTAGGTTTGGGACTCCAACTAGGGTTTGGGTTGAAGAGAAGCCATGGAAAATGAAGAAACCAGAAGAGCGATGAACAAGTGAGAGTTGATGTACATAGAGATCTACACTATATGATGTTTAATGGTAGATTGAAAAATGTTGTATATAGATCTATATCATGTACAGAGCAATAGGTTCTTCACTTGACACTACTATTTATATAATTCTGCTTAAAAAGCATGTCTAACTTTCCTTCGGTTTAGTGCCTATCTGGTGAAATTTTAATTGAATTCTTGAAATTTTTGTCGTGCACGCAATAACTAACAGAGATAACATGATCATTTTAAGCTTGGTTCAAGGGCCAACTAAGTTTTTGTCCTTAAAACATTTCACTGAAGCACATAGGCAAATATAGTGAACATTTGAACAAAAACCTTGCTTTGGAGACAATAGTATTACCAAGTTTCTTGGTTAGATAACTAAAATTGACATATACCCCGTAAGGATGATCTCCGCAATTCATACAGGCTCATAATATATCGTACTATTATATTATAATACGAGCTTTAGTAATAAGTGTGTGACATACAACTACTACTAGGTGTTTAGTGTGCAAGTTAGAGAACGTCACTCCTACATCAGGATTGTGTAATCGACATGTTCAAAATTCAACATATTAAATTGGCTTTTTCTTATGGGGTCAGGGTGTGAACTTTCTGTTTAGGAACTTTAGCTACATGACAAAAGAGCTAAAGAGCATTATGTCTGGATGCTGAGAAAAGCCTTCAATTTATATAATTAGTTTGCTTTCTTCATTAGAGTATGTTTTTCTTCAATAGAGTATGTTTATGGAATAGGATCCTCTTCAGATTCTCTTTGGATCCTTTTTATCCGGATATCCTAGATCTGTCTGTTCAATCAAAAATCAAATAGCCAGGAAAACGATCAAACAACCTTGACACAATTGAAATGAGAAGAAGTTGCGATGGTAGCAACGACCATGAGATCTTCCACATCGAGGTCTGCGACGTTGGTGTTGACGACGGCAACGTTGGAATCAGAGTCGTTATCAATTTTTTCGCGGCGCTGTACAAGGAAGGAGAAGAAGCTTCAATGACTTCGCGACCATGCTCAAGTTAAGGCTTGCAGGCAATCTTGAAGGTCCGGAGGATCCGGATGGAAGGGATCCATAGAGGATCCTTTCCCTATGAACATACGTGCATCAATCCTATGCCCACCATCCACAACTCTATACGATCTGATCAAGTTTGAGTATCTAAATTATTTTGTAATAAATAAGCAGTATCCATCTTGTTTAGAATCGAGAAGCCAATCACATATGCACATTTCTTTGAACAAAAAAGAAGTTTATGATCATTAGATTACTTGCAACACTAATCTTCAATGCCGTAATAATAAATCTGAATCGCTTGCTTCACAAGTCTCGTGCTAAGCAGAATCGATCTTAACCACGAAATAAGGGATCACAACCTTTGTGGTGAAGGGAACACATGCACTTCTCTACCCTTTCATGTTGGGATTTTTCTCTTATTTTGGGTAAAAGTAGTAAGTACATACCATATCTCTATCAATCGCATTCCAAGCTTGTAACTTTCCAAAAATTAAATCACATTAAATCATAGATATGGACGGCCGTGGCTCCATGAGCTAAAATCCCAGTGGAATCCAGTACATACACATTGGCTCCCCACCCCCTCCTTTGCCTATCTGGACCTCATCCGCACTGGAGTAAGGAGGACCCCCAACAACCTATCAAAAGGTCTTGTGGGCCCCACTCCTCCCTTCTGGAAGGACATCCCACGTGGTTTCCATCTTGTGCAGCCACGTGTGTAGAGGTATTCATCAGCCTTGATGAGTTTTTTTTTTTCTTCATTTCCTTCCCCTTTCTCACTCACTTAACCACATGTATATAGTCTCCTCAAGGACGGTCACCTTGCTACAATAAAATGCGTTTGTTCTGGTATTTCAAACTAATCAAAAGATATTTGTATGTTAAGTCAAACAACTTGAAAACTTGTGATATCGTTAAGCATCTCACTAGCATGCAAGTTTATTTCCAGACTCAATAGAGAAACTTACAAAATACTTAATTGTAGGAGTATTTTTTAAGGAATTATGCACTTGTAGTTAAACTGAATATCTGTAGTAGTATATTAAACTAATCATATGCTTTTGCATGAACGAAACATCTAACATTCTGTTATCTGTTGACGAAAACATTATTGATATGCTTTTGCGTAAACGAAACATCTAGCATTCCGTTATCTGTTGACGAAAGCATTATTCATATGTTTTTGCGTAAACGAAACATCTAACGTTCCGTTATCTATTGACGAAACCGTCACAGTAACGTATCCGATGTAAGTCCACCATTCCGAGTGCATTTATTGTCCGGCGGTGGACCCCATTCCCTCATGGTCCCAACACCCACCAAATACGACAATACCGTGAAAATGTAAAGAATTTACCTTTTTAAAATTAAAAAACGGAGGAAGGCACGTGAAACGGATAAAAAAAAAAGAAAAGAAAAAAAAAAAAAGAAAAAAAGAAGAACGCGTTTTCTTCCCAAAAGAAACACAGCTGAATGACTTCTCTTCTCTTCTCTCTCTCTCCTCCTCCGCTATCTCTCTCTCTCTCTCTCGTCAGGGACCAACAAAATTAGGGTTAGGTTTCCATAAACCCCTTTTTACTCTTTCTATGCAAGTCCAAGGGAGGGAAAGGGTTTTTGGGGTTTTGATCTCTTGGGTTCCGGAGACCCTTTTCTCTGCGGCAGGATCGACATGAATTCCCCAATTTTCAAGAGGAACACGCAGTCTCTGAGCAAAATCCGAGTAGCGGCACCGCGCCGGTAGCTTGCACTGATTCGATTTGAATTCCAGGGCAAGAAAAAAAGCAGATTTCAAAGGAAGGTCAAAGAATTTTACTCCCACTGCTGCGAGGTACATATAGTCTGATGTTAAATTTACCAAAATTTTTCGGTTTGGATTTAGTTCATAGTTTTGGGAGGTTTGACTGTTTCAGTAGAGCATTAGTTAAAGCAGTTGTTTTGTGTCCGTACAGTTGGTAGTGGGAAATGAAAATTGCCCTGTTAATTTGTTGCAGCCGCCATGGCCTCCAAAAGACGGCATTCGTGTAAGAGTAAGAAGCGGTCGAGCTACTGACGAATTATAGTCATAATCTAGCTGAAATTGTAAGAACTGTGAGTTAAATTTCAATGCTTTCGAATCTTTATAGTGTTGAGTCATTTCCTTAATTTCAAGCTGAAATTGTGTGTGATTTTGTAATTTTTGCAGTGAACCGCTTAACTGAGAGTTTTTGAGAGATGGGTTTTTCTCTGTTTTCCTCTTCGGTCATCAAAGGACATGTTTTTCGCAGACCCACTTCTCCAGTGTTTGTTCTGAAGCTTGTTTTGCTCTTGTGGGTGTTCTTTACTTCTCAGAACTGTGCTGTTCTCGCTGATACTGACGCATCAGTTCTTCTTGAACTAAAAAACTCTGTCTTGGATCCGTCGGGCTTGCTTTCTGGCTGGAATGGTCGGCTCAATTCTGGTCATTGCTCATGGCCTGGCGTCTTCTGCAACTCAAATTCTCGGGTGGTTTCACTCAACATTACTGGGAATGGAGGAGAAACCGAAGGTAGATCGAAAACTATTGCGTGCTCAGATTTTGCTCAGTTGCCGCTTTATGGATTTGGAATCAGGAGGAGCTGTGAGGGTAGCAGAGGAAGATTGGCTGGGAAGCTCCCGTCTGTAATTGGTAAGCTCACTGAGCTTAGGGTTTTGTCCCTCCCCTTCAATAGTTTTGAGGGTGAAATTCCTAGTGAAGTTTTGGGCTTGGAAAATTTGGAGGTTCTTGATCTCGAGGGAAACTCGATAACTGGGTCGCTGCCCTTTCGGCTTAATCCAAATTTGAGGGTTCTTAATCTGGGGTTTAATAGGATTGAAGGTGAGATACCGACCTTGTGGTCAAATTATATGAGCCTAGAGATCTTGAATTTAGCTGGGAATCTCGTAAACGGGACAATTCCAGGTTTCATTGGTAGGTTAAAGGCGGTGTACTTGTCATACAATTCACTTAGTGGAGATGTTCCCAGCGAGATTGGAGCCAAGTGTGGGAAGCTTGAGCATCTTGATTTGGCGGGTAATTTCTTGGTTCATAAAATTCCAAGCAGTTTGGGAAATTGCAGCCAGTTGAGGACGTTGTTGCTGTATTCAAATATGTTTGAAGAGGGTATTCCAGCTGAACTCGGACGGCTTCAAGCTCTGGAAGTGTTGGATGTGTCAAGGAATAGCCTGAGTAGTTCATTACCACGCGAGCTGGGGAATTGTTCTCAGTTGTCTGCCCTTGTGCTGTCATCTATGTTTAATCCACTTCCACGAGTCAATGATACTGTAGTGGACTCTTTGCTGGAGCAGTTGAATGCTATGAGTGACGACTTCAATTACTTTCAAGGTACAATGCCTGTAGAAATTACAACCCTTCCGAAGCTAAGGATCTTGTGGGCACCAAGGGCAAGTATTGAGGGCACTTTCCCAAGCAATTGGGGTGGTTGTGAATACTTAGAGATGATCAATTTGGCTCAGAACTTTTTGACTGGGGAAATTCCTAGCGGACTTAGTCGCTGCAGGAACCTTCAATTTCTTGATGTGAGCTCTAACACGCTTAGTGGGGAGCTTTTCCAGGATCTTCATGTTCCTTGTATGGATATGTTTGATATCAGCGGAAACATCTTGTCAGGTTCAATACCTGAATATTTCAACAAAACTTGTGGTTCTCCTTTGAGAGATTTTTCTTTCAAGTATGAGGATCCGTCCTCACACTATGTAGCATTTTTTGCTTCTAAATCCCAAGTTGGAAATCCATTGCAAATGCACAGAGAGGATGACGGTCTCATAGTAGTACACAACTTTGCGCACAATAATTTTACTGGCACTTTGCAGACACTGCCTATTGCACCTGAAAGACTTGGGAAGCAAACTTTTTATGCATTCTTTGCTGGAGAAAACAAGCTTTCTGGAGAATTTCCAGGTAACTTATTTGGCAAGTGTGAGGGATTGGAGTGGCTGATTGTTAATGTTAGCCACAACAAGTTAGAAGGTCAGATTCCTGCTGAAGTTGGCACTATGTGCAAATCTCTTAAAGTTTTAGATGCATCTCGGAATCAGATGATTGGTCCTATTCCCCCTACCATTGGGAATTTGTCTCTTGTCTCCCTTAATTTGAGTTGGAACATGTTGAAGGGTGAAATACCAACCAGTCTTGGCCAGATAACTGATCTGACGTATCTATCCTTATCAGGCAATCTCCTTACAGGTGTCATTCCATCTAGTTTGGGGCAGCTTTCCTCTTTAGAAGTGCTTGAACTATCTTCAAACTATCTCACTGGCGAGATACCAAAAGATCTTGTGAATCTGCGAAACCTGACTGTTCTTCTGCTGGACAAGAATAATATTTCTGGTCAGATTCCATCTGGATTGGCAAATATGACCACACTGTCATCTTTCAATGTGTCTTTCAATAACATATCAGGTTCACTGCCTGCAAATAATAACCTGATGAAATGCAATGCTGCTATTGGAAACCCAAATCTACAATCTTGCCCCATGTTGTCTCAGACACAGCCAGCTTTGGATTCCCAAGGAAGAGTTGGCGATTCACAACCTCTTGCTGCTTCACCAGTGGGAGGTCCAGCTCTGAAGAGTGGGAACGGTTTCAGTCCGATTGAGATAGCATCCATTACATCTGCATCGGCCATAGTTTCAGTGCTGCTTGCTCTTGTTGTTCTGTTCTTGTACACACGGAAATGGAATCCAAAGTCTGGAACACAAGTGTCTACCCGGAAGGAAGTTACAGTTTTCACAAATATTGGGGTTCCGTTGACCTTTGAGAATGTTGTGCGAGGCACAGGAAGTTTCAATGCTAGCAACTGCATCGGGAATGGAGGTTTTGGAGCTACCTACAAGGCAGAGATATCACCTGGAATCGTGGTGGCAATTAAACGGCTTTCAGTTGGAAGGTTCCAAGGAGTTCAACAGTTTCATGCAGAAATTAAAACCCTTGGAAGGCTTCGCCATCCAAATCTTGTCACTTTGCTTGGTTATCACGCCAGTGATACAGAGATGTTTCTAATATATAACTATTTGGCGGGTGGTAATTTGGAAAAGTTTATTCAGGAAAGGTCTACAAGGGCTGTGGATTGGAGGGTACTTCACAAGATTGCTTTGGACATAGCCCGTGCACTTGCCTACCTACATGATCAGTGCGTACCACGTGTCCTTCATCGGGACGTCAAGCCAAGCAATATTTTGTTGGATGATGATTTTAATGCGTATCTCTCAGACTTTGGTTTGGCCAGACTTCTGGGAACTTCAGAGACTCATGCTACTACCGGCGTTGCTGGAACGTTTGGATATGTTGCCCCGGAATATGCAATGACTTGCCGTGTTTCAGATAAGGCTGATGTATATAGTTATGGCGTTGTGCTACTGGAGTTACTCTCTGACAAGAAGGCACTGGATCCCTCCTTCTCTTCTTATGGAAATGGATTCAACATCGTTCAGTGGTCATGTATGCTTCTTCGGCAAGGCCGGGCAAAGGAGTTCTTCACCGCTGGGTTATGGGATGCAGGTCCCCATGATGACTTAGTAGAAGTTCTGCACTTGGCAGTAGTGTGCACGGTTGACTCTCTCTCAACCAGGCCTACAATGAGGCAAGTTGTACGACGGCTTAAGCAACTTCAGCCTCCATCTTGCTAGCTGCTTTACAAGGTTTGTAGTGGTTAACATTAGTAGTCTGTAGAAAGAGGAGCTCCATTTGTCATATGTGCCTGCGCATTTGCTGCGCTTTGGTGACACTGGTGCTAGGTTGATTTCTAAACCTTAGTGATCCAACTTGTACATTGTATGATAGTTGTGCCCCCAATTTTTTTCAATGTCGCTTCTCCAAGTAGGGGCCTGGCCAACGAATCTGCAGAAGAATGCGGATATTCCATTTCCTCGTCTTATACGTGTATATTCGGCTTCATTTGTGCAATAAAACATAGAGTTGATATGTTTTCTGGAAATTATAGAAACTGTTTAGCGTCAAGTTATTCATATCTGTTTTATGATGCGCAGAAATGGTCAGTCATTGACCTATCCGAGGATCGAGGAACAAATCACACATGCTTCAATATCTTCAGTTCTGTGAACAAAAACGAAATTCAAAAGCAACATAAAGACATGGACACTTGCAGTATCATGATCATTCGCTTGCGACATTTATAAGATACATGAGCATGCAATCGTCTTTAATACACTGATCACCAATGCCGGAATATTGATTCTCAATCACTTGCGTTACAAGCCTCTTGCTAAGCAGAATCGATCTTAACTACAAAATAAGGGATCAGAATCTTTATTTGGTGGACGGAACACATGCGCTTCCCCAGCCATTCGTGTTCTTTTGGGATTTTTCTCTTGTACACACACATTGGCCCTCCCTCCTTTGCCTGTCTGGACCTCGTCAACACTAGAGTATATCCCCAACATCCCATCTAAAGGTTTTGTGGGCCCCACTCCTCCCTTCTGGGAGTACATTCCACGTGGGTTCCTTCTTCTTCAGCCACTTGTGCAGAGGTATTCAGCCTTGAGGAATCATTTTTCTTCTTAGGACTGGTTTGGCATTGTTATGTTTTTAAAAAAATTATTTCTACTGTGCTATAACAATAAGCAGCTATGAAATAAAGTAACAGAGTGTTTGGTAAACTCTTTTTTATGTAAAAGTGCTTTTGGAAAAAAAAAAAAAAGCAATATGATAATGTTTGGTAAACTTTTATGTAAAACATCTGTGACTCTGTGAAATGACCAAAAAAAGTATAAAATGAGTATATTATTAAATGTAAAATAATAAACCAGCCCTATCTTTCTTTTATTTATCTTCATTTATTAATAACCTATGTTTTCTATTTATTAATAGTCTCTCTAGAAGTCTCTCTTTCTTTTATCCATCTTCATTTGTTAATAATCTACGTAGAAGTCTCCCAACTCTCCCCCACTCCCCAATTTTCTGTCTTTATTTTTTTTTTCTTTGCTTCTTCTTCATCTTTTTTATTTTCCTCCTTCATCTAGCTGACATAGCAACTACCATAGGAGCAAGACCGCTTCGCTTTGCCACTCCAATCCTCTGCGGACGATGGATAATGAAGGCAACGACTCAAGTCCAGCCTCGCTTTGCTTCTCGCTGTCTCCAAGTTGTAAACTTTGAAGAAGGAGAAATTGAAGATGGATAATGAAGGCAGCGACTCAATCCTCTTCTTCCAGCTGTCTCCAGTCCTTCCACCTCCTCCTCGTTTTTTTTTTTTTTTTCTGATTTGAAACAAATTCAAAGTTGTAAACTTTGAAGAATGAGTAATTGAATTGTTGTTGTTCTTTTTGTTTGCAGATTCTTGAAGTAGCAGAGGAAAAATGAGTTTTATGCTTCTTTTTTTTTTTGCGATTATCGGTTTTGGCTGTGGTAATTTGGTGGGTTTCTGTGTTTCCATTTCTTGTGCAGATCGGCAAAGCCGTTTCTAGTGGGTTTCTGGGTTTTGTGGAGATCGGCAAAGGAGTACCGTTTCTAGTTTGAGGGTGTAATTGAACTTTAGAAAGTTTCATTAAGGGAGCACTGTAGCTCCACATGCTTTGAAAAAAAGCTAATTTTCCAAAGCAGCATTTAGCTGCTTCAGCTTTTCTGATGATGTCAGCTTATTCTCACACCAGCTTCCAAAATAATCCCTTTTTTTTGAGTTTACCAAACACCTTCAATATAAAAACTTTGAAAATAAGCAAGCTTTTTTTTTCTTTTAAGCACCTCAATGCCAAATCATACCTTATTCCTTCCTCTTTCTCACTCACTTAACCACAAATAGCCTTCTCAAGGAGAATCATCTTACTACAACTAAAATGTGTTTGGCAACGGTATTTCAAACTAATCAATCAATACTTATGTGGTAAGTGAAAAAAATTCAACAACCACAAAATACAACAAAACCATGAAAATGTAAACCTATTTGATATCCTATAAAAAGAAAAATTCATCATTTCTCAAAAACACTTCTCAAGAATATCTCTTAACAACTCTTGAAAATAAATTTTTTAAGACTCAAAAACTTGTTTGGTATGAGATTTAAAATTGGTTTTATATCTTAAAACTAAAACTGGACACAGAAATCCAAAGAGAGAGAGAGTTGCAGGAAAGGAGAAAGAGGAAAGAGGAGAAAATAAAGAAATAGAGGATTAGATGAGAGAGAAACGAGATAAGATCAAAGGAGATAAAGAGAAGGAAGAGGAGGAGAGAGAGAAGAAAAAAAAAGAAAGAAAAGGAAGAGAGCTAAGCGGAGTGGAGGAGAGAGAAAGAAGAAAAAAAAAAAAAAAAAAAAAGAGAACGAGGAGAGATAATAAAAAAGAGAGCGGAGTTTAAGTTTAAGAACTCAGTTTTGGTACTTTTAGAGGGAAAGAGATCCTCTCCGGATCACTTTTTTTCTAAAGCTTGCAGATCAAGTGATTCGAGCTCTTGAAATTTGATTCAATGGCCAAAAATTATTATAATTTTCAGGGGTCCGGATTTCAAGCGTCGTTGAATCAAATTTCAAGAGCCGGATCACTTGATCCGCGGGTTTTGATGGAAGAGATCCGGAGAGTATCTATTTTCCCTTTAGAGAATTGACTATATTTTAAGATAGTTTGAGTTTAATTTTTAAATACAGTCGTACTAAGGGCTCGTCTAGATGTACTGAAAACGATTCCAGAAAACACTTTAAGTGATTCTCCAGAATTTACTTGCATTTTTACTAAAGATTGGTTTTAAAAACATTTTCACCAAAAGAGGCTTCAGTTATTTTAATGCACATTCAAATGAGCCCTAAGACTAAAAACTTAAAAAGTGTTTTTGAATTTAAAGTGTTGAATTCAAATAGAATGTCAAACATGCCCAAAAATATTTATTAAAAAAAAAAAGGAAATTGTTATTAGTATTTCAAAATTCTCATTCCACACTCCTAACTTTCTATATTTGGAAAGAAAAATACACTTATAAGGAGTGTATAATGAAATTTTTTGAATGTCAATAACACTTCGAAAAAAAAAAAAAAAAAAAGGAAAAAACAAAGTAGAGGAGGAAGAAACATGTAATAGAAAAAGAAAAGGGAAGAAGGCGGTTTCTTCCCAAATGAAACACAGCTGAATGACTTATTCTTCTCTCTCCCCTCCTCTCCTCTCTCAACCTCTCTCAACAGGGACCAACAAAATTAGGGTTGGGATTGCCATAAACCCCTTTTTACTCTTTCTGTGCTAGTCCAAGGAAAGGAAAGGGTTTTTCGGGTTTTGATCTCTTGGGTTCCAAGGACCCTTTTCTCTGCGGCAGGATCGATATGAGTTCCCCAATTTTCAAGAGGAATCCGCAGTCTCTGAGCAAAATCCGAGTAGCGACACCGCGCCGGTAGCTTCCACTGATTCGATTGAATTCCAGGGCAAGAAAAAGCAGATTTCAAGGAAAGTCAAAAAGATTTTATTCCCTCTGCTGCGAAGGTACATACAGTGTGATGTTAAATTTACCCAATTTTTCGATTGGGATTTAGTTCATAGTTTTTGGGTTTTTGACTTTTCAGTAGAGCATTAGTTAAAGCAGTTATCTTTGTGTCCATAAAGTTGGTAGCGGGAAATGACAATTGCCCTATTAATTTGTTGCAGCCACCATGGCCTCCGAAAGAAGCATTCGTGTAAGAGCAACAAGGGTTCGAGCTACTGACGAATTATAGTCATAATATAGCTGAAATTGTAAGAATTGTGAGTTAAATTTCAATGCTTTCGAATCGTTATAGTGCTAAGTCATTTCCTTAATATCAAGCTTTATGCTGAAATTGTATGTGATTTTGTGATTTGAACATGTTTCAGGGTGAAAAAATCCCAGCCAGTCTCGGCCAAATAAGTGATCTGACGTATCTATGCTCATCTGGCAATCTCCTTATAGGTGTCATTCCGTCTAGTTTGGGGCTGCTTGCCTCTTTAGAAGTGCTTGAACTTTCTTCAAACTGTCTCGCTGGTGAGATACCGAAAGATCTTGTGAATCTGCTGTTCTTCTGCTCGACAAGAATAATATTTCTGGTCAGATTCCATCTTTCATACTGTCATCTTTGAATGTGTCTTTCAATAACATATCAGGTTCACTGCCTGCGAATAATAACCTGATGACATACCATGTTTTCTCTGACACAGCCAGCTTCGGATTCTCAAGGAAGAGTTGGCGATTCACAACCTTTTGCTGCTTCACCAATGGGAGGTCCAACTCAGGAGAGTGGGAATGGTTTCAGTCCAATTGAGATAGCATCCATTACATCTGCAGTGGCCATAGTTTCAGTGCTGCTTGCTCTTGTTGTTCTGTTCTTATATACACGGAAATGGAATCGAACTCAAGGGCCTACCGGGAAGGAAGTTACAGTTTTCACAAACATTGGGGTTCCATTGACCTTTGAGAATGTTGTGCTGGAGGTTTCAATGCTAGCAACTGCATTGGGAATGGAGGTTTTGGAGCTACTTACAAGGCAGAGATATCACCTGGAATCGTGGTGGCAATTAAACGGCTATCAGATGGAAGGTTCCAAGGAGTTCAACAGTTTCATGCAGAAATTAAAATCCTTGGAAGGCTTCGCCATCCAAATCTTGTCACTTTGCTTGGTTATCATGCCAGTGATACAGAGATGTTTCTAATATACAACTATTTGGCGGGTGGTAATTTGGAAAAGTTTATTCAGGAAAGGTCTACAAGGACTGTGGATTGGAGGGTACTTCACAAGATTGCTTTGGACATAGCCCGTGCACTTGCCTACCTACATGATCAGTGCGTACCACGTGTTCTTCATCGGGACGTCAAGCCGAGCAATATTTTGTTGGATGATGATTTTAATGCGTATCTCTCAGGCTTTGGTTTGGCCAGACTTCTGGGAACTTCAGAGACTCATGCTACTACCGGCGTTGCTGGAACGTTTGGATATGTTGCCCCGGAATATGCAATGACTTGCCGTGTTTCAGATAAGGCTGATGTTTATAGTTATGGCATTGTGCTACTGGAGTTACTCTCTGACAAGAAGGCACTGGATCCCTCCTTCTCTTCTTATGGAAATGGATTCAACATCGTTCAGTGGTCATGTATGCTTCTTCGGCAAGGCCGGGCAAAGGAATTCTTCACCGCTGGGTTATGGGATGCAGGTCCCCATGATGACTTAGTAGAAGTTCTGCACTTGGCAGTAGTGTGCACGGTTGACTCTCTCTCAACCAGGCCTACAATGAGGCAAGTTGTATGACGGCTTAAGCAACTTCAGCCTCCATGTTGCTAGCTGCTTTACAAGGTTTGTAGTGGTTAACATTAGTAGTCTGTAGAAAGAGGAGCTCCATTTGTTATATGTCCCTGCACATTGCTTTGGATATTTCTTATCCTACCATTTCAGCCTTTGTTTTCCAGCCAGACAGACGAGAGGCAGCTTCGTTCGCCATGGCATTAAAAGAGATTCAACATTGCTACTTAGGCCCAAGGGACCAAAGGAGGTTCGACATTGTACCATGGGCTATATGCTTCTTCGACATGGCCGTGTTAAGGAATTCATTATAGCTGTGTTATGGTAAGCAGGTCCTCATGATGCAGTTTTCTCGACAAGGCCTACAGTGGCGAATTGAGTCATGGTGCAAGCAGCTTCAGCCCTCTGTCTTGTTAGCTGACCAACGAGGCTTGGATCGGTTAATATTAGTAATCTGTATGTCCTCAGATTAAGAGCATTTGCTTCTGCACTGCACCCGTGGTCCTGTAATATTTATAGCGTCAAAGCAAAAGAACGTAAAAAAAGTAAAGTAATTTCTGTGCTGATCTTCTGTTGCTTGTTTTATAGGCGTATTACTGTACTTGATTATTCTGCCACTTTGAATTGCAATAATTCTCGGTCTTTTTGCCGTCGTTGTTTGTCACTTCTACAAATGGGAGGGTCCTGGTTGGTAGGAAGCTGTAATGATTGGTAACATATTTTTTTTTACTTGTAAGTGAGAGGTCTTAAGTTCGGTTCTAGCCAAATACGAATTTGAATCATATTATTGCTATCTCATTATAAGGTTTAACCTGCTTCCCAATTTCAGTATAGATAATATTGTTTGTTTAAAAAAAAAAGGGTACTTTTATTTACTGCATACACAACCAGATCCCTTGCTTTTTTATCACCTCGTTCTATTGGAGGAGAAATTTTTTTAAGTATCTGTTATTTAAGCGAGTACTTCAAGTGTCATAAAATAAATAATGTGACAGAAAATATATAATTTATCTACTTATATTATGATTTCTTGAGTGTTGGTTAAATACCCGGTACTTAAAAAAAATCTCTCCTAATAATAATTTATGTTCTAACACCTTGTCAAATCATTCCCACAAAAAACAACAAAGATACACATTCTTTGCAGAAGTTACTCCTAGTCGTCCTTGGACCCCTCTATTTTGGAAGTAACTTTCGCACATCCTTTTTCAATCCTGCTCGTCGAAATTTTTGGGCACCGAGAATGAATTAAGGTCAAGCTCATAAAAAGCCGGACATAATTAAAGTTTGAACTCAATATTTATGAGAATTGAACTTAAAACGTTCCACTTATAAATAAAAATATATACCGTTAGACATGGTAAAATGCCTCTTGGGAGCCCTTTGTTTTAATGTTAAAGCCTTCCAACAAGAAGCTTCATGTACCGAGTTCAATACAAGTGCCCACAAACCCACTGAAAGACCAAATTTAAACAAACCAAACAAAGAGTAAAAGCAACATTGATGCACCTTTCCCTACTTTCTCCCTCGTGCTCACGTCTAGGTTTTGACATGGCCACAAGGGCGCTAGAAACTACAAAAACGGACTAGGGTTGACCACTATATGCTTCAACGGGTGCGCCACGTCACCACCGCCGGCATGCTTCACAAACTCCGCAGGCGAGAGAAAACTGCCATGGCAAACGCACAATATCCTCACCTCCTCACCCTTCTTGTATCTGTAAAGAAACCCTTCTATTCTTTTCCGGTCAGGGCCATCTCCTGTCGTAGACACACACGGCATGTTCTCCAACACATTCCTCACAATTTCATTGGCACCATTTTCTGGAACTGGGGGTTTATTACAGTTGATTTCCATTTGGACGCCATTGAACTGGCCAGATCTTTGAGCGGATATCATTCTCGGGGTGGCTAACAGTTCATCCTCCGTCTTTGGCGAAGATTGAGAATCGACATGGCTTCTTGCTTCGGTGTGCACTCCTGTATATGCATATCGAGATGTAAAATGTGAAAAAAAAGGGAACAAGAGCTGTGACAAACCAGTCTAAAAATAAATTTTCAAGCGCTCCTAGGTATCGGCAAGAAGAGGAAATTGGTTGACAAACATCAACCGAATCTATTATATTGATATGATATAAATACAAGATCATTTGTCTACCAATGTTCTTCTTCTTCATATCACAAAATCAATGGCATATCATTCCTCGTGGACACTTTAAGAGACAAAGTTCTTACTAAAGGCCTTTAGTCTGGGAAAGGGATCCTCTCTGGATCCCTTCCTCCTAATCCACCAAGTTCGGAAACCAGACCATTGAAATTTAATCTAATATAACGACGTAAAAAGGTTCCAATTTCCCGACTTTTGGATGATACAAAATATTCACACAGACACATAGCAAACTAATTACAACGAAAAACACGTAAAAGATTGAAACCAATTGTAATTAAATTGAAGCGATGCAGACTTGGGGTAGCTAAGTTGGCTAGAGCAGTTTAAATTAGTTTAGAATAGAATATCGCTTTACTAGGAAAAAGAAGTTTTGAAATGAGAATACCTTGAGATGTAGTAGCAGCTTGGCTCTCAGATTCCGAAACCCCAGTTGAGCCACTTCCTTGTGATGTCGCCGGTGGTGGCGGACAATTGGGCATCCCCATAGCTCTAAACTCATCCACAACCTTCACAAACTGCTCTCTCCTATGAACCCCATTCGCCACCTCCCCCGTCTTCTCCTCATCGCCGCCGTTCTCTCGGCTCCGATCTCTCGGCACCTTCAAGTTCCTCAGCTGCTTCTCCGACCTCTTCCTCTTTGCCTCCATTCTCCTCAAGCTCTGCAGCTCCTTCCGCTTCCTCCACTCGTCCTCTGTCTCCGTCGGAAGCGAACAAGTCCTCATCAGAGGCACGGCGCGCAACGGCGCGGATAGACGACACTTCGTTTCTTCTTCTCTTGCCGGGGTGAAACCGAAATCAGATATTGACGACGAGCGTTTCAGAGCCACCGTTTTGGCTCTGGCGGGGTCCACCCCGAACCGACCGTTCAGAGACAGCCCGAGGCTCAGCTCAATCTCCTCGGAATCCTCGCCGGTCGGCTCCCCTAATTTCCCCGGAAAATCGTTCCTGGCAACCATTTTTCCGTACAAATCTCTCGGAAAAGTACTCACTTGCATTGGGAACACCTGCTGGGTTGCTCTGTTCCCGCCTTCCTCTGTTTGCGCCATTGAAAATAAAAATTGCAGAAACTCGCCGGAACCCAAATCAAATTAATCGAATTCAATCAGAGCTACCCAGATCAATTTTTTTGCACGATTTCAAAACCCAGAAGTATAATTTCACCAGAAAATTTTGAAAATATGAGAAATTGCAGAACCGCCGGAAACCCAAATCGAATTGGTCCAATTCAGAGCTACCCGGATGAAATTTTTGCACTTTTCAGAATCGGGAAGTAGAAATTCAGCAGAAAAATTCAAAATCTGAGAAATTGGGTAAATTTTAATCCATCATATGGTTTACATTGAACGATGATTCCAGCCATGTTTCCACCGAACACTGCAACAAAACTCCCACATTTTTTTCCCGCACTTTCGCGGCGCGAATTTTCCATGGAAACGGTGAGAAATCCCATCTCAGTTGCACCAGAGGACGACGACCATGAGGCAGAAGAACATCGGCGCCAGACGCAGTTTCTCAAGCTCATTGAAAACAAACAGACTAAACGCAGAAAAAATTAAAAAGTACAAATAAATCTCTTTTTTCAGGAGGAGACAGAAATGCGGAATACCGAAAAAGCCCCTGAGAGTCGCGGACTGGAGACACGTGGCGGACATGAAAAGCCCCGACAACCACGTGGCTTGCAGAAACGCAGATCTGAGTGTCGCACCGAACTCGCGTCGCCTACTGGGTTTTACTAGAGTAGGGTGGGATATGACACGTGTCGTTACGGAGACGCGGAGGCGTAGGAGGGCGCCACGTAGCGCGGAAATATCCCGGCTTCGTAGATAGCCGCAATTCCCCGATCCGATGCGTTATATCTATGCATAAACGAGCTGGAATCCAGAGCTGGGAAAACGTACGCTCTGCGGGAGGAACACGTGGATGGCGCCTGGGGAGTCGGGTCGGGGCCATTTCGTTTCCTTGAAGGAATATTGTCGCCGCGAGTGGGGTCATCATTGCTACTCGCTTTATGCTAGTTAGAGTTCAACAAAACGTATTTCTTTGATAATTTGTTGGATTAGTATTACCTTGCTTCAATTCCTGTTTGAAATATTAGTATCGGTAAAAATATGGATATGTAAATTCGTAAAAATATTGACATAATATTCACATATTTATCGAATATCAAATATTGAATATTGATATCAGATCAATATTGGTTGTTTTTAATAGAATATGGAGATTTAGAATAAAATTGTAAGAATTGTCAAAGCATTGGCTTTGTATGAAATATAAGAGGTTATTCAATATTTTACAAATGTATCAAAAATATCGACAATATCTTTCGATTTTAGCATAAAACTTAAAAGTTTCTTTGATATAAGGTGAAGTTTAGAGTTCACAGGCCATTTTCCTATCTTTCATTTATTTTTGGGATATTTTCCGAAAGTATCAACCAAATGAAAAAAATTCTAAACTATGACTTCTTAATTAAGTAATAAATAATGCTAGAGTCAAAATTTTAAATTAAATTTATAAATAATATGTCACCAATGTGAAATAGGTATGTTAATTGATACTTAATTAATAATCTAATCATGCATAACCACATCATTTTATTTACAAATTTAATTTAAAAAAATTTAATCTCTTTAACATTACACATAAATAATTAATAAAGAAAACGTAATATTAAGGGGGAGTAAGACAGGAGAATCCACGGAGGAGGTGAGGAGGTGAGAGTGACATGCAAAAAGGGCTGTGACCTAGTCAGGTGTGGACCCCTCCAAGAGGGCCAACTTGCACACTTATTTTTTTTTTCCAGTAGGGGATGTTATGCAATTAGAGAAGTCCCATGTGTTGACATGCAGTCAGAGTGCAACGTGTCCGGAGGGAAATGGATGGAGACAGTGAAGCCAAGTTGCAGGTGCAGACAAGGTGTCCAAAGAGAACTTGTCCATTACGCGTGTCCTACGCACGCGTCGTGTCAAACTAATTATTACACATTAAGGATGCTTAATTTTCAAGTGTGCAGAAAGAATGAGCGAAGCACTAATATCTCGAGTGCAGATTTAATGATCATGCTTAATTCAGCGTGTAGTAGAGGTTCGACATCAACGACTTGCTAAAAACTTAAAGGTCGTTTTTGGGTTGATAGACCATCACTCCTATTCTTATGCTCCTAGGGTTGAAGTACTCGGTTAGGAGTAAGATTCTCTCTCTTCCTATTTCTAGCAGCAAGTATCACATCCATATTCAAAGAAGCACATTCGGCATCGTCTTCTATCCGCAAAGTTCCATGCTCCACACATCACAGATGTCTCGCCCCGATTTGAATTGCAGAATATTCAACCTCACTACTCCCGGCCAAAGCTACTTGTGTCGTTTATTGGGAGTCAAACAAAATATTTAAGTCGGGTCTGTTATCCCATAGTCAAGAACACAAGTTTTAAGTAAAAGTATACGCATCATGACAGGAAGATACATCCATCCAATGTGATAGAGGAAAAGGAATGGAAATTGCCCAAGTGATGCTTCAGCGCAAGTCTTTCCCATGCAAAGACTTTGACCAAACCCTGGCTGACTCTTCTTGTTTACCTTTCCTTGCTTGTGTTTGCACACCATTGTCACCCCTATTGTACGTCCACCATGTATGGACTTGTAAATAAGTTGCGCTATTTTCCATATTGTCAATTGGTTTTATGGTAGAACTGATCAAATTTTTTTAGGAGATTCGCCAACGATCTACATTCCGGTGAAAGATATCACCATACAATGTGGCTATTCCGGCAGCCTATTTGATCACTATGATAAACGAAATTGGAATGGAGATACTTGCTCAAACATTTTCTCCTTTAGAAGCACACCAAGCAGTTGGCATCACACCCATATCCAAAGCACCACCTTCAATGTTGTCGTCCTCCGTCCGCCAAGTGCCATACACCACAACACATCATTCTAGCTCCGATTTTACTTACAGAGGAGGAGCTGCTCATAAAGCTGATGCTAATGACAATTTTGGTTAGCGTAAAAGTCGCTCTTTTCTACATCAAAGGCCAACGCTGATCTGAAGAATTTTATGATGATGTGACAATAAACACACAAGTAAATAATAAGAGATTTATCTCCAGAAGGGTGGTTTTATTTCTCCAACCACATCCTCTAATTGAATTGATGAGAACCACGTACTATGCCAAGAAGATAAACTTCGAGCGAGTCATTCTTCACTGCACAAAGACTTTGTGTAGACTTGTAGCTAAGCAAGATATTTAAAGTGATCATTCACAGACATAGAATGCTAATAGCAGTCATCAAGAGACTCCAAATTCCAGTGAGAAAATGAGTTAAACAGGCAACACCTCACCCTTTCTATGTTTTTCTTACCATCATGAACAACCCCATCAGCAAACACCCAAATAAAACTCTCACTCCTCTTCTCCTTCCCCTTTTTTTCCTCATGATAACCATGTGCATGGCTGGGGACCCGCCGCCAATCTACAATCCGTCTGAACAAATCACCCTTCAATGTGGCTATTCCGGTACCAAATTCGGCCAAGATTCCCGATATTGGGAAGGAGATATTGACACATCTTTTTTTTCATTCGGAGCAGCTGGTAACAAATCCATATTCAAAGAAGCACCTTTTCCCTCTTCTTCCGGCCAAGTGCCTTACGGCACAGCTAGGGTTTCCCGCTTTGAATTTACCTACACATTTCCACTCTCTTCTGGCCCAAAGTTCATCCGCTTGTATTTCTACCCAGCTTCATACGCCCCCCACTTCAACCGATCCCAAGCTCTCTTCTCAGTCAAAGCCGGAGGCTTTACGCTTCTCCGCGACTTCAACGCTTCAGCCACGGCTGATGCTTCTGGCTCGGATACTATATACAGAGAGTTCTGCCTCCATGCTGAGTCAGGACAGAATTTGAATGTCACGTTCACTCCAAGCAAAGCAAGCCCAGATGCCTACGCGTTTATCAATGGGATTGAAATTATCTCCATGCCCCCATATCTTTACTACACTTCACCCCAGAGCCCAGTTGGGGTTGCTTATGTAGGCAGCAAAAACACGATTCGCATCGAGAACAACACTGCTCTGGAGATGGTGTACCGAATCAATATCGGTGACAAAAGGCAGATCTATTCCGATCAGGACACTGGTATGTACCGCAATTGGGATGGTTTGGGAGACGAGTACAACTACTTAGACGATTTAAGTAGGAAGCTTAGTGTTTTACCACAGAACAGTAGCGTTCAGCTTAACTTTTCTGGAATACCAGAGTACTCTGCTCCGAAAGAAGTTTACCAAACCGGCCGCTCAATGGGCATGAACAAGACCATAAACAAGAGCTACAATCTCACATGGGAATTCCCTGTGGATCCAATGTTTGCTTACTTGGTTAGGCTTCATTTTTGTGAGTTTGAAGGTGATGTTACGATGCCCCAAGACAGGCTATTTCATATCTACATCTCTAATCAATCCGTTGAGCAAACGGCAGACATAATCATGTGGAGCGGTGGAAATGGAAGACCAGTGTACAGAGACTACGTTGTGTTCATGTTGGGGAACCCTGCAATCCCCAAGAAAGTCAATCTCTTTCTTGCACTGGAAGCAAGCAAGGAGGATTGGTTGACTAATTACAACGACGCAATCTTGAACGGACTAGAAATGTTCAAACTCAGTACAAATCAGAATCTAGCCAGACAAAGCCCCGACCCACCTTCTATAGCCCCAACAAAGGGGACATCAAAACCAAGCACCAGGTCAAGAACTCCTTTGCTTGCCACGGTCAGTGGTGTAGCTTCCAGCATACTTGGACTCTCTGTTCTTGGGTTCTTGGTTTTTAGGCGGTGGCAGAAAGTCAAGGACGCTGGCTCAGATGGGTCGTCATCTTTACCACCACATTTGTGTCGTTGCTTTTCACTGTCGGAGATCAAAGCCGCCACCCAAAACTTCAGCCAGGGTTTCATAGTTGGTGTTGGCGGCTTTGGTCACGTGTACAAAGGGCATATCGACGGCGGGGCCACTCCCGTTGCGATCAAACGGCTGAAACCCGAGTCAAAGCAGGGAGCCTGTGAGTTCAAGACGGAAATCGAACTGCTCTCACAACTCAGACACCGCCATTTGGTGTCTCTCATTGGGTATTGTACTGATAAAAATGAGATGATTTTGGTGTACGATTACATGTCACATGGGACACTCGCTGACCATCTCTACCACAACGACAACCCACCTCTCTCCTGGGGACAACGGCTCCAAATTTGCATTGGCGCCGCACGAGGGTTGCGCTACCTTCACAGCGATGCGCAGGGCACTATCATCCACCGTGACGTGAAGAGCACAAACATTTTATTGGATGAGAAATGGGTGGCCAAGGTTTCAGATTTTGGATTGTCTAAAATGGGCACGACCACCATGTCCAAGACCCACATTAGCACTGCCGTGAAAGGCAGTTTCGGTTATCTAGACCCGGAATACTACCGACGTCAACAATTGACGGTGAAGTCCGATGTGTACTCATTCGGTGTAGTGTTGTGTGAAGTACTGTGCTCAAGACCAGCTGTGGTGCATGCAGTGGAGACAAGGCAAATGAACTTGGCTGAATGGGCCAAGAGCTGCCATCGCGACAGGGAACTTGATCAAATTATTGATCCGAACATGAAGGGTAAGATTGAAACCGAGTGTTTGAACAAGTTTGTGGAAATTGCTATGAGTTGCATCAATGATAATGGGATCGAGCGGCCGACAATGAACGATGTTGTGAGGGGGCTTGAGTTTGCATTGCAACTGCATCAGAAGTGCGGTGAAAAGAACGACGAGGATGCCTTGGCTAGTGTGCCAGGTTGCGCTACGAATGAATCCGTTCAGTGCATATCCGAGACGATCTTCTCGGAAATCAACAATCCGAACGGGAGATGATGAGCAACATTAGAGTAATCTAGCTACAATTATATGTTGTGTTAGCAAGCCAGTAACTATTTCTTATCAATTGTGTTTGTACCCAAATGAATGCTGAATTACTTGCAGTGCCTCACATTGCGTTGTTCTGCTTCTGGAACAGCTAATAGCACTTTCTACTAACAAACTGTAACAAAATGCTTCATCTGGACTTTCAGACTTTGTAACAACATTGCAGATAACAGTGAATATGCACTCAAGATCTGGAAGGGGAAAAAAAACATGAATTTGTGTATGGTGAGCATTGACAAAACCGTTAGGATGGATAAAAACACTCATTCTCTTTTTATCTAAGTATTCAATTCAACGACTAGAAGTATCGAGTAGTAAGTACAAGTAAAATTGTGTGATTATCGTTTCTCGTATCTTGCTTATTTACCAGATTGTTGTCAAATACTCATGTTATAGCATGTCAAATTAAGATACTATCACTTTACGATCCAAATTTAAGAACAGACTCGTGTGGTAATACAAATTCACTTATGTTAGAACACGTAAATTAATGACACTACGTAACAAATTGAACGTTGTGCAAAAAGTTTCTCCACTTGCCCATTGATTTAAGACCCAATGCAACTTGGGGCAACCATTAAACATCAAAATCATTGGGGACAAGGTTTATTAAACAAGATGTTAGGTCACATTGTCACAGGATACTGCTAATCCGCTTATATTATAGCACGTGAATTAATAACACCGCAGTCTGGCCGTCACAGTAAACAATTTCTCCAACAAGAAGAATACCCAAAACTTGAAACCCAACAATCAATGGTGAATCCATGAACAATTCAAAGCATACCCAAAAAAATTCCCATCTATTTAACTCTTCTTCTGGTTACAGCCACTACACTACAACTAAACTGGAAAAATAAATAAATAAAAAAGCAGCACTAAAACTAAGCAAACCCCATCACAATAATCTCAAAAGCTTGTGGTAAAACTAGAGGATGACCTCGAGTTTCTGGTAAAAATAATCCTAAACCTACAGCAAAATGCCTCTTAATCTCATTTACCACAATGTCAGAGTCTTAGCTTTTCTCTCATTAGATTATGATTAAACTACTTACCATCAACACTTCTGACTGCGCCAATCGCGAAACCAATTTTGTTAAAATATTCGCGAAAAAAAAATCACGATGCACGTATTAGCTTTTATGCAGAAACAGCATTCTGGTTTGGTTCACTTGAGCGTCCTCCCCTCCCTCGTGCCTGATAACCATATCCACTGCGCCCGGCTGGGCCACCCCTGCCTCGGCCTGAGAATTCGCCCCTTCTCATATATTCGTTTCTGCCGAAGCTCCGGCCACCGCCATAGTTCCCACGGCCTCTAAAGCTGTCATTTCGGAACCCACCCCTTCCAGCAGGAGGAAATCTACCTCTTTCACTGCTACCAACTGGAAACACAAGCATTCTTCTTGCATGAGCTTTTCAAATATCTTCAGATGACACATTCTATTGAATTAGTGAAGGATAACAGCATAGATTGTATGTCCACTTACCTCGAGTGGTAGTTCTCTTTATCTCGATGACAGCTTGACGGCCACCAATAGTGATTGGTGAAGCCTAAAACATTAGGTTCTCTTATTAGATACACGAGAAACCCAATCAAACATCAGAAATAATATAAACGAAACAAGAATGAAGTTCTACAGGCACTCCTGGAAACATCAAACTATGACAACTCAAACTACATGCACTTAGAGCTTAAACTAACACGCTGCAAAGATTGTATTACCCATCAGCTACGGTGAAAGAACATCTAAACTTGATTGAACAGAGTACCAAAATACAAGGCCAATAAGAATATCCTATTCATACTGTTCAAATCTGTCTGACTTGATTTTCACGAGGGAGAGCAATCAAAAGTTAGAATCATAGAAATTAATAATACTGCATCCAGATTCTGTAGAAAATCATATTTCAAAGAACGCAAATTAATAAAAAATGACCTACCTGAATGGCACTATTCATGGAACTTGAAGACTCGAACTCAACAAATCCAAAACAGTAGCCCTGGAGCTGCACACACACAAAATAACATGCAAGGGGTGAGAAATATATCAGAAAATCCAGAGCCGAGGGGGAGATACTTTTGGGATGCAAAAACACTAACTTTCTTATTTCGGACTTGGACGCCTCCTTGCTTTATTGGTCCAAATTTCTTGAATTCTTCCTGAAGCTGATCAGTCGTCACGTTTAAGGGCAAATTCCTTATGTAAATAGAATAGCCCTCAACTATAACAAATGCAATTGTTTCATTACAGAAACAAGATAAAACTATTAAATTTAGATAGATGCAAATTTACAAAATATATTTTAGTTTTATGAAGATTTTCAAAGGGAAACTTGCAAATATAAAGAGGAGAAAAAAGGGGGAAAAGTCAGAAAAACCAAGCATACCTTCCTCATTAGTATCACTACTCTCTAAGGCGCTAGTGCTAGTTGGGGCTGACGCTTCAGGCACAGAAGCAGGTGCAGTTGGCCCAGGCAAATTAGTTTCCGCTTTCTTAGAAGTCACTCCGACAGTATTAGTAGGCACATAAACCTTACTTGGTCCTGGACTCCCTTTAGGAACTTTAACCTACAATAAAATTTGATTAACTTTTGTAACTATTTAAGAAAAATTCTGCCTAAAACGGAAAAATTTGTTCCCCTTAACTCACAATTGATGCATACGACTTCTTCGAACTATCCTCTTGGGCTGTCGTAGAAGCCAGCTCAACTGTCACAGTGACATCGTTCCCATTTGAATAAGACGGGGGTTCCACGTCAGATTCTGTAGCATATTGTCCCTCATGGTCTGATGTGTCATAAGTTTTCTCAACAATAATTGGATTCTCTTCAACTTGAGTAGTTTCCAGATCAGGTGCAGGAGGATCAGGAACATGAGTTGGCTCTGCAAACAAATAATAGGAGGTGTAAACAAGCTCCTGCTGCAATACCAAAACTAGAGTAACAAAAAAGAAGAGAAAGTGTAAGATATGATTACCTGGATCCTGGCTTGAGAGGATTGTTGTGGCATCATTAACTTCATTAACTGAATGGTTTTCAAAAAGATCTCCATCTTCCACAAATCTAAAGACATCATTCAATACAAAGAACCCATTGTCTTGAGGGGCAAGAAAAAATGATTGGGCGAATTTCCTTTTCAAGTTATCCTTGCCTGTTAAACACCCAGTAACTAACACAGTCACCCCGTCTTCATAAGACTTCTGAGCATCAGCAGTCTTTATCTCAGCCTTATATTCGTTGTAATTTAAGGAAAGGATCTTCTCATTGATTCCCTGCTCGAAGAAAACATTGACAGAAAATAAGACTGATGACCTTGAGAATTTGAGAGCATGGCAGAGTCATACAGGATTGACCATTCAAATGAGTATTTAAAAAAGGCCAAAAAAGCAACAGATCAAACTTAAAGGGACCACGCGCAAATGATCAGGTAAACAATCAATGTGCTTCAATAGTTCGGCGGACCATACGGTATCCAAATCAACAAACATAAAAGAACTGCCTATATCAAGCGCCAACATGCATTTGCTTATTAATGTACTCTTTGATGGTTTTAGCACATTTTTCAACAAATGTTCCTTACAAAAGGTAGAACCAAGTAATAGACCATTGGTACTTACTTGCATAGTGGTCACTGATGTCATCACACCATTGGAATCAGGCCGGCTTAGTACGCTTGACTCCTGATAAAACCGATGGACCAGGCCCGGGTTATTATGAAGAATATGGTAATACTGCTCAATGAAAGCATTTCCAACAAGTTGGGCACTAGGAGTGGGTCGAGAAATTTCATTCTGCAAGGCCATTCTGCGCAAAAAATCCAGAAATAAAATACCACTAAACAATTGTTCATATCTCATTAAGCCAATCATTACGATAACTAATTCAAAACCACAAGGGGTAGTGAGTAAGAGATATGAAGAAACCTTCAGAAAATTCCATAAATTAAACATAGAAATAGGCACCTATAATGTATCAAAGGTACTAAAGAACCTGTGCTTAAGACTAATCCTTCTTTCGAAGAAAGAAAGAAAGAAAGAAAAGAAAATGCCAAAAGTAAAGTAATCACTGCCAATAGATAGTAGGAACTAAGAACTTAGGGACCATTTTTTATTCCATTGTACGGACACAAAACACGAAGGAGCTAGCGATATAAAATACAACTTTCTTATAAAAAAAACCGAAGAGCCAATCGCAGAGAGAGCCAAAATCACCACATTCTGAGAAAGGCTCTAGAATCACCATAAATTACAACCATTTTCCATAAAAACGAGAACCGCATATCTGCTCAGTGAGCACTGAAAATTTAGGCAAATTCCAACATTTGGGGGAACAAACTGATAAAACCTAAATCCTCAGAAGCAGCAGACCCACATTACCTGGATCCAAACCCAGCAAGGCTCAAGAACTAAACCCTAAAACCAACCTCATACCCCAAAATAAACAAGACCCATCTCACAAAATCAGAGAAATTGGCAAATCAATCAATAACCCGCCCAACATTCACACCCACCGAGCATAAAATCACAAAATTAACTCGACTAATCCTCCAATTAGGGCAATGCTCGATCACATAAACTAGTAAAAATCCGAGCAAAAATTCGATTCAAATAACAGAAAAAAACAGAAGTTCATGAAATCCAAAATACAACCTAGAAAATCATACAGTAAGTAAAGTTAGATGGAATAATCAGAGAAATGAAAGCAAATAGAAGTTACCCTTTTGTGGGAATGTTATATTGGTTTGGGAGAGACAGAGATTTGGGGACGGTGGAGATGGTAGGGTACCTTCCGCCAAACAAGAGTGAGCGAGTGAGACAGACTGAGAGCGAGCGAGAGAGAGAGAGAGAGAGAGAGAGGGACAGACGAACAGTTAGCGCACGATAAAAAGGAAGAGTCTTTGGTAGAAGCCAACAACCCAACCCTGACGCAAATTCACACTTTGGGTTTGGAGTGCCCAGATTGGTTCAAGTAGAACCCTTTTACACTTTTCGAACATTTTAATTTTTACTTTTTAGAAATTAGGGTTTTGGTCGTCCAATTAGAAATTTCTTCGATCCTACGTATCATTTAAAATAAAAGAGTCTTAAGGGTGAAGCTCAATGTATCAAATTCGTGCACCAAATTATTAAACGAAAAAAAGATAAAGAGTGAAAAGATGCAAAATGACTAAATTTTTCTTTTTTATTTTTGAGATGCTAAATTTTAAGTTCTGATAATAATATTATAAAAAAAATGCCAATAATAATTCTTAATTTTTTTTGTTTACTAAATCTTCTATTAATAGAGTCAAGGTCAGGCGGTTAGGGCATATTTTTTTTTACTAATTCTCAATTGGTGTAAAAGGGCATTTTTTTATACTAATTCTTAATTATTGTAAAATATGATTTGTAATAAAAAATTATTATTAGTAGGAATTTGGATTTTGAAAGTTTTTAAATTTTGGTTTTAGAATTGGATGATTTGTTAACTTAATTTACTACACGTATGTAAGATTCTGAAAAATGCTAGTTGCTAGTTAAGCAATGCGTTGAACCCAGCAACTAAATGAAAACTAAGCAAAGGCAAACTAGATATATTTAAGTAAATTTATCGCAAATCGTAAAAGAAAAACAGAGGTTCCTCCTGCTCCAAAGAACAAACACCATCTCTCGGTTGACTAGTACATATGAAATGAGGCTTCAAACTTCAAAGGGTTTCAAGACCTTTGGCAAATAGAGAAGCAAAAGCCTCCATATGATGTTTTTCCAAAACCAACCCAATGTCAACAGCGCCACCACCGTTCTTGCCATCTGAAAAAGTGATCGCTCCGGTGCCATTTTTTCAAAAAACATCATAGGACTGTTGAAGTGGAATTTGAAATCATATTAAGAACTTTATTAATGAAATGTTTATCTGATGATGATCAGAATTCAGAGGACTTGCTAAATCCTTATATAATGGAATTTCTTGGACAACTGTGATCTAGTAGTTAGTAGATTAATAACTCAGCCACCGATTCAAGAAAAAAAAAACATATATGTGGGCAACAAATTAAAGAAAAAGAAAAGCAACATAGCCAGAATTTGATCAAAAGTCAGACTTTTACATTGCACGGTTGGTGCTGATCTGTGAAAATATGAAGGTAAAAGAGTCTCATAATATTAACAAAGCAGACTAGGCATATTTAAGTAAATTTATACCAATTCGTCCAAATACGAAACAATCATAAAGCAAAAAACAGAGGTTCGTGCTACAAAGAACAACATCATCACAATATTAACCATGAAAAGGAAGCATACAATTTTTCAGTTGACCAGTACACATGAAATGAGGGTTCAAACTTCAAAGGGTTTCAAGACCTTTGGCAAAAAGAGAAGCAAATGCCTCCATATGATGTTTTTCCAAAACCACCCCAATGTCAACAGCGCCACCACCGTTCTTGCCATCTGAAAAAGTGATCGCTCCGGTACTATTTTTACGAACCACTTCGGTACTCCTCGGCCTTCCCCATCCAAAATCAGTGCCATACACGTCAAACCGATGCGATCCAGCGGTCGTAAATACTGTGCGAGGATCAGCAGTACTCTTCTGTTCATCAGAGAGGTACAATCGTGAAACCAAATCTTCCACGCCATTCAAAACCCCGTTGTCCAAACCTTTAATGGCTTCACTGATCGCAATTGTCGCCATAACCAACCCGTCATCTCCCAAAAGTCCTTTTCTTTCTGCAACTGTTAGATAGGCCGTGACTATGTTTCCGAAAAAGTTTGCAGGTAAAGGAGGGGCTAAGCGTGACCGGCAGTCCACGCTAATAAACAAAGGTATCTTGTCCCCTTTTATTTCTTCTTCCTCCCCTTGTTGTGCTTTTACTAAGCAAACCCATGTGTACGCGCACGTTAGCGAAAAAGTTGATATATGAACCGATGGATCACGTTCTTGTTGTTGTTTGGTGGTGATCTCTTTCATTCTGGTCGTGACCCTTTTCCGTAAAGCTTGTATGTTCGCGCTTGTGAATTCGAAGATGCCTCGAAAGGAATTCGGTACCGCTAGAGATTTATAGTGGGCTGCAACCATCAGGCTTCGATTGTTTTGTCTTCCGTCCATGTTTAGAAACTGGTTCAAGTAGATTGTCTCGAGTTGAAGACCGATCGGGTGTTGGATTACGCTTCTATTATAATATGGTTTGAATTGATTGGGTAACAAAATATCATCAGATTGATGAACATGTTTGCATATGTGAGCCCATGATTTCAGAAACAAGAAGAGAGTCTTGCCGTCAATAGCTGCATGGTGCATCGATATGCCAATGGAAAAACCGCCGCTGTTGGGAAAGATGGTGATTTGCAACGCCATCACGGCGGCTTTTACATGAGATACTGCCAGTTGAGGTACAAGAGGATAGTATTCTTTGGATTCGATTTTAAAGTCATTGCTTGAGAGGTGGTGGAAATCGGCATCAGATTCGGCTACCGTGAGCGAAAGGGTGTCACCTTGGAGGTAATCGAGGGTGGGTTTGGGGGAGTTTTCAGACCACGTGATGTTTCCGGTTAGAGGTAGAAAATGATGGAGGGTGATAGAGAGCGACGTTTTGAGTTTTGGAATAATTGTTGAATGAAAAAAGAGTAAAGCATCTGCAGGTGAAGAGCATGGCAATATTTCATAGAACAAAAGGCGATGGAAGGGCGGAAACCTTATCCATAGGAGGTCGAAGAAGGTTAGCGGAAGAGACAACTCGTAAGGCATCAGTGCGTGATTAACTTGGAATACCGTTGAAACGGGACCATCTTTGTTGTAGGTAAGATTCTCTCCTCCAGATGAGATTGCTGAGTCTGATGTGCCAGGTTTTGGTTGTGGAGCTACCCTACAAACTTCAACAACTTTCAGAGAGTTATTTGGGTCTGTCATTGGACTGTTGAATTGGAATTTGAAATCAATTTAAGAACCTTTTAATGAAAAATGGTTATCAGATGATGATCAGAATTCAGATTAGGACTTGCTAACCCTATATATAATCGAATTACGGGGCAAGTGTAATCTAGTAGTTAGTAGATCAACAATTTAGCCACCGATTCAAGAAAAAAAAGTTATAAATGTGGGCACCCATTCAGGAAAAAGAATAGCAATGTAGCCAGAATTCGACCAGGAAAAAGAATAGTAATGTAGCAGAATTCGATCAGGAAAAAGAATAGTAATGTAGCCAGAATTCAATCAAAAGTCAGACTTTTACATCATATGTTTCATTTATAAAGTTGGGCATCTAACAAGTTGCAATATAAAATTATATAAAACTATTTATATCTTAAACTTAGAAATTTAAAACAGAACAAAGCAGAAAAGCAAAGGAGAAATAAAACAAAAAGGAAAGAAACTATAAAATTGTTGTAACGAAATAAATCCATACACAGATTATCCTGATAGGATGCTGACTGGGATACTAACTGAGCACTATCAATTGGTTGTTTTGTTTGTGAGGACTAGGATGTGAGAATCCGGATCCTCTTTGTGAGGATCTTGGGGATCCGTGAATTATATTCGTTCAGCGTATATCGTGCGGTCATAAATTATTTTAAATATTTTTATTTAAAATTAAATACAAATAATAACAGACAAAAACTGACCGTATGATGTACGATAAACATACATGATTTACGAATATCTAGAATCTTCACCAAAAAGATCCTGTTGGGGATGTGATAAGGTTGGCTGGTTAGATATGGTTAGAGATAAGGTTGTCAGTCGGTTTCTTAGTGGTCAAGTGAGCTTGGTTACTGTATTAGGTAAGCTGTAAGAAAGGAAGTTTGTTGTTAAGAAAGTAATATTGTAATGAATACACTGTTTTACTGGTACATTGAGTAAGACGCAGAGCAAGGGTTCTATCAGATTCAGTTTGTGAAAACCTTTCACGGATTGACTATGAAATAAAGAATAATGTTACACTTATCATATATGAGATAAACAATAAGTCGAAAACCCACCGCCACACGAACCCTAGACAGATGTACCCTATCACTGTACAAATATTTTAAATATCATAAGGACTCAAGACCTTTGGCGAACAGAGAAGCAAAAACATCCATGTGATGTTTTTTCAAAACCAACCCTATCTCAACACCTCCGCCACAATTCTTGCTATCTGCAAGAGAGATCGCTCCGGTCCTGTCTATCGAAACGACGTCAGTCTTCCTCGGCCTTCCCCATCCAAAATCAGTGCCGTAAATCTTAAACCGATGTGAGCCAGCAACGGAAAATTTTGTACGATCTTTGCTACGCACGCCACTGTACAAACCTGAAACCCGATTCTCTGCCCCCTTCAAGACCCCCTCATCCAAACTTTTTATCGCTTCACTAATTGCACTCACTGCCACAATCAACCCATCTTCTCCCAGTAGCCCATTTGTCTCTGCAACTGCTTTACGGCCAGTTAAGCAGTTGCCAAAATAGTTGGCTGGTAGAGGTGGGTCAAGGCGGGACCTACAATCAACGCTAAAGATGAAGAGTGATACGCCAGCTTTCATCTCCTCAACCTTGACTAAGCAAACCCATGCGTAGGCACATGTGAGAGAAAACTTTGACAAGTGAACCGATTGATATTGTTCTTGTTGTTCCTTCTTGGCCGTCACCGTTTGCCTTAGGGCTTCAAGATCTGTGCGCGTAACTTGGAACGTGCCTCGAATTAGGTCAGATGAAACTGGATCTGTACGCACTTTAGTCATCAAGCTTCTATTGTTGGGTCGGTCCATGTTGAGAAATTGGTTCGAGTAAATCGACCCAAGCCGGGCTTGATCCTCGACGACCATTCTGCCGTAAAATGGTTTTAGCTGATCCGGTAACGAATTAGACGTTGAGATTAATCCTCCATGTCTACAGAGGTAAGCCCATGATTTTACAAATAGGGTTGAAGTGTTGCCGTCGAGGACCGCATGGTGCATGGATGTTCCCATAGAAAAGCCGTGGTTAGCAAATAGAGTGATTTGCAATGCCATGGCCGTAGCTTTTTTGTCGGATATCGGCAAACGGGGCACAAGCATCTGGTATTGTTTGGCTTCAACAAAATCATTACTCGAAAGATGGTGGAACTGATCAGCATGATTAGACTCGGCTATTGTGAGTGAAACGGTGTCGCCTCGGACGTAGCTGAGAATAGGTTTGTGGGAATTTTGAGGCCAAGTGAGGTTTCCTGCTAGAGGTAGAAAGTGTTGGAGGGTGGTAGAGAGGGATGCTTTGAGCTTGGGAAGTATGTGATCGAAGTCGGTGGAAGGAGGGATTTCATAGAAGAATATGCGTTGAAAAGGTGGAAACCTTAGCCAGAATAAGTCAGAGAAAGTAAGATCAAGAAGGAAGTACTCTTGTGTGCCTTGTTGTTCTGGAGCTACCCTGCAAACTGAAAACCTCAGTTACCTTCAACAGGTTTGGGTCTGCCCCTGCCATTGGAGGGAGAGACGGAAACAAGTTTAATGGCAATGTTTTAATGCTTAGTTGGAGATGGAAACAAATAACTTATACAAATATTATAGGAAATTATTATTAGCATACATATAATCTTATTTAGTACTCTAAATTTTCTATAATTAGAAAGAAAAATACACTTGTCAGGAGCGTAAAATGAAAATTTTGAAGTACTAATAACAATTTTCATATTACATAAGGAAAGCTAATGAAAAAGACTTGAAAACTTTGAGTTTTAATATAAAGACAAAATAAAAGGTAAAGTGAATAGTACCAGGATTGACTTTTTAGTGTAAAAATGTATTTTTTCGTTAAAATGATCAGTACCGTATGCTTTTCTTTAAAACTCTATATTATATATTATATAAACTAAATGATAAAATCAACTAAAGCACTGTTGGTACCAGGATTGCCCCTATTTGATTTGTTTTTTCATTTCTGCCAAAATTCCAGTTGGTACCTCTCTGTGCGCTACTTCTCATGCACACGTTTTGGTGATCCTGGAAAAAAGATGGAAAAGCCCAGCTTTTCCATTTGCTTCCAGAAACCACGGGCTCTCTTGCAGCAGCAACCATTAGCTTTCTTTCGCAGAAACTACGAACTCATCTCGACTTCTCTCTCAGAACCCAGCTCGAGTCCTTGGGTAAAAATCATCTTCTTTCTTGGTTTTTTTTCTTCTTAGCATCTTACAATACTCTTTCTTTCTTCATATCTCTTTATATTTGGCTGAAAATTCTGAGTTGCTGACTCGCTAAATATTATTTTTATATGCAAAATGCGAAATTGGTTCAATTATTTTTAGGTAGTTGGTGGTATCTTTTTTTTCTCTCTTTTCCTCTAAGAGCATTTCCATTAGTGTCGGCAAAGGAAATAGGAAATTGCATTTTAATAGTTGATGCGGTAAGTTCTACTCAATTACCTTGCAGAAAAAATGTGTCGTTGAAATGACAAATTTTATTTTATTATCTTACTTTTATCTTTAACATCTACTTTTAGCCTTCATTTTAATGTTTTTTCCTTCATATGAACTACTTTATCATAAATAGAGACGTGAATACCGAATTACCGATAATGTTGAAAGTAAGCAACATTGCCAACTTTGTGGGTGTAGAAAAAAATGGCCTGCCCAATTAACTAAACCATTGAAGCATATTTTTGTCTACTTGTTTCTTCAAAAATGGATTTGACTATCCATTTGCTTACTCCATTTGAGAAGATATTCTTCAACACGGATAATGAAACAATGGCCATACGATTCCACACACCAAATCACCCTTGTTGAATTTAAGAACTTAGAGAGGAAAGTTTAGTAAAGAGAGAGAAAGAGAATTGTAGAGAGAGAGTGAAAAATATATCAAATGATTCTTGTATATTCAATTGAGCAATACAATGGTATTTATACATAAATATCCTATCCCAATCTATGTGCCAGCTCAGCATAATATATCTAACTAATCACAGACATTCCAAGCTTAACAACCAAGTAAATGAAACTAATCTGGTGATGGTTGTGATGTATTGCTGTTACTCTTAACACACCCCCTCAAGCTGAGGGAAGGAGATCGAACTGAGAGCTTGTAAGTAAGAGCAGCAAATCGATCAACAGCTAAAGGCTTGGTAAAAATGTCTGCAATTTGGAGAAGGGAAGCAACATGTTGAACACCAAGATGACCAAGTAAAACCTTCTCCCGAATATAGTGATAGTCAATTTCAACATGCTTAGTGCGAGCATGAAAAACTGGATTGAAAGCAAGAGCAATGGCACTTTTGTTATCACAGTAGATGACTGGTTTTTGTAACAGAGGGAAGGATATGTCATGCAGAATCTTGCACACCCATGTAAGCTCAGTAGCAGTATGAGCAAGAGATCTGTACTCAGCCTCGGTGGATGACCGAGCCACTGTGGCTTGTTTCTTAGCACTCCAGGAGATGAGATTAGAGCCTAAGAACACACAATACCCACTAGTGGACCTTCGATCCACAGGGCAACCTGCCCAATCTGCATCGGACCAAGCAGTGAGAAATTGAGGACCTTTAGTAAACCAAAGACCGGAATCCACAGTGCCCTTAAGGTATCTCAGTATACGTTTGACTGCCTGCAAGTGAATTGTTCGGGGAGAGTGTATATATTGGCAAACCTGGTTGACAGCAAATGCTAAATCAGGCCGGGTCCAAGTAAGATATTGTAAGGCACCAACTGTGGACCTATAAGAGGTGGGATCAGAGAGAAGAGTGCCGGAATGATCTAGCTTGGCAGTAGACACGGGTGTGGCACAAGGTTTAGCACCAAGCATATCTGTCTTCTTGAGTAAGTCTAAAGCATACTTAGTCTGATGCAGCAACAAGCCCTGGTCAGATTTGTGGACTTCAATACCCAAAAAATAATGGATATCTCCCAGATCCTTCACAGGGAACAGGATTTGCAGGTTGGATATGATTGATTGGCACTCAGTAGAAGAACTACCAATGATGATTATATCATCAACATAAACCAAGATAAAGGTAATGGAAGTGTCTCGTTTAATAAAGAGACTAGGATCAGAGTAGGAAGGCCGAAACCCCAGAGAGAGAAGAGCATGGTAGAAAGCCTCATACCAAGCTCTAGGAGCCTGTTTAAGACCATAGAGAGATTTTCGAAGTTTACACACATGATGAGGTTTGGAAGAATCCACAAAACCAGGAGGTTGGATCATATAAACATCTTCCTTTAAGTGACCATGAAGAAACGCATTACTGACATCCAATTGATGAACAAACCAATCATAAGTGACTGCAATGGAGAGTAGGATTCTGATGGTAGTAGGTTTAGCAACAGGACTAAAGGTATCGGAGAAATCCAAGCCTTCCTGTTGATGAAAGCCTTTAGCCACAAGGCGGGCTTTGTACCTTTCAATGGTACCATCAGGTTTGTGCTTGACTTTGAAGACCCACTTGCAGCCTACAAGGTTGTAGTTGGAATTATGAGGAACTAACTCCCAAGTACCAGTGGACTGTAAAGCTTGAAACTCTGATTGCATAGCTTCCATCCAGTGAGAAGACTTAGAAGCTTGGAGAAAGGTGGAGGGAGTAGGAGGTAAAGTGGTAAGAGAATCAACCGTGGAAGGAAGAGTGTGTTTGGTGGCTGTGAACACTTTGGGTTTATGGATTCCTGTCTTTGCTCGTGTAAGCATAGAATGAGTGTTGACAGGGACTGGTGGTAGTGGTTGAGGTAGAGAACTAGGAGACTCTGCAGGACTGAAAGATTCTGGATGAGGAGGTATGGACTCGAGAACAGGAGAAGATAAAGTGTTTTGCTCAAGAGTGGGAAATATGGGTGAAGAAGGGGCATTGCGACATTGTGAGGCATCTGCTGGGGAAGGATGTAGCACAAGATGGGACATTGGCAAAGACAGATTGAGAGACAGAGGAGTGGGAGAATGAGGAGGCACACACGGGCTGGAAAATGAGGCTTGAGAAGACAAAAATTTGTAAGGAAAGCAAGATTCATCAAACACCACATGTCTGGAGATGTAGAGTCTATTAGAGATAGGATCCCAACACCCATAGCCACTGTGATTCAAGCTATAGCCCAGAAACACGCACTGCTTGCTTTTGAAATCCAGCTTGTCTCTTGAATATGGTTGCAACCATGGATAACAAGCACAACCAAACGTCTTCAGGGTATGATATTTAGGAGAAGCATGGAATAAGAGTTCCCAAGGACTGACTGTAGATGACTGAGAAGGTAACCGATTAATGAGATAGATAGCAGTCTGAAAAGCTTCAACCCAAAACTGTGCAGGGAGATCACTCTGAGATAACAAGGTTCTGCCCATTTCAACAACATGACGATGTTTTCTCTCTGCACACCCGTTTTGCTCAGGAGTGTGGGGACAACTCAACTGATGAGTAATGCCTTGATCATTAAAAAAACTTTGGAGGGACTTATTCAGGAATTCACCCCCTGAATCAGACCGTAGACTTTGAACTTTGAGATCAAGCAGAGTCTGAATTTTTAAAATAAAAGTCTTGAGAGTAGAGAAGACATCAGACTTGAAATGTAAAGGATAGAGCCAACCATATTTGGTAAAATCATCCACTATTATTATATAGAATCGGTAACCAGTACAGGAAGGTGTAGGAGAGGGACCCCATACATCTGTGTGAAGCAATTGAAGTGGCCGAGAGGAAGTACAAGGTAAAGTGGAGAATGATAGTCGAGAAACCTTCCCTAGTTGACAGGCAGTACATACTGAAAGACTATTAACAGAACCAATTACAGGGAGATGATTCTTATTCACAACAGAATGTAAAATCCCACCATAAGGGTGTCCAAGCCTACGATGCCAAATGTGGATGTCAGCCTTAGCAATCATCAGTGCAGTTGGGGAGATTGCAATTCCAGAGACACCATTTGAAGCATTCCAGTAGAAGGGGTACAAGCCTCCTTCACTGGGGCCCTGGAAGAGCATCTTCCCAGTGCTTAGATCCTTGACATAGAACCCAAACGGATCAAAGGTCAGAGAGCACCAGTTATCATGTACAAACTTGTAAACAGATAACAAGTTACGGGAAGCCTGAGGAACTAAAAGAACATCATTCAAACGAAAAGTAGCATGTTTGGTTCGAATGAGAGCAGAACCAGTATGAGAAATACACAGACCTTTACCGTCACCAACAAAAAGCTGATCATTGCCAGAGTAGGGAATGGCAGAGTTGAGGGCAGAAGGATCAGGTGTGACATGATGAGAAGCTCCGCTATCAGTGAACCAATAGCTAGGGGATGCAGAAGAAGTCATGGCAGACATTGCAGTAGGAGCTTGAGGTTGAGCAAACTGAGAGAGACGATTACATGTAGAAGCCCAGTGACCAAACTGGAGACAAAGCTGACATGGAACCGAGAGACCAGAGGAAGATGAGGGACCATAATGCTGGCGAGAAGGACCAGAACCAAGAATGCCACCTGAGGGATTGGGGTTCCAGTTGGTAGGATTGTTGCCACCAGAGGGATTGGTGTTCCAGTTGTTAGGATTGTTGCCCCCAAAATTGCGATTCTGAGTATACCGATTACGGTTGTGAAAACGACCACGAGATTTACCTCTGTTGAAATTGCCCACATGAGTAGAAGGTTGAGCAGCATAGGCATGAAATGGAGCAGTGGAGGAAGAAGCAGCTCTGGTTTTGCGTTTTTGGAGTGAGATTTCTTTGCTCAGTAAAAGCCCATGGAGCTCATCAGCAATCACAGATTCATTTCGAGTCTCAATAGAGTCAACAAAGGACTCATACTCATCAGGAAGGCCAGATAATATGTATGCAACAAGATCAGACTCAGACAATGGTTCACCAGCAGCAGCAAGCTTATCAGAAATATCTTTAATCAAATGAAGAAACTCGGTCATTGAAGAGTCACCTTTCTGAATTGTTTGAATCTTCGATCGAAGACTATGAACATGAGTGCGAGAAGCGCCTGAGAAACGCCGCTCAAGAGATTGCCACAAAGAGCGAGAGTCAGCCATGCCAATCGTTAAAGGAAGAAGATCTTCAGAGAGCGTAGAGTTGATCCAGATCATCAAGATCTGATCTCGCTCACACCAGGTCTCAAAAGAAGCATTGAGAACACAATTTCCAGAGGAATCACGAAGAAATTGGGGAGGACACAGATCCTCACCATTGACGAGGCCAAGAAGCTTGAAGCGCTTCAGCACGGGAATGAAGAGACTGCGCCAAGTGATGAAGTTTTGACGATTGAGTTTCGTCGGAACCATCCCAGCGACATTGGCAATGGAAATCGTTCCAATCGACATGATCGGAGGATTGGAGATGTCACTCTGAGGAGGAGTCGCTAGAGAATTAGGGTTTGGAGGAGGTGGAGGAATAGAAGTCGAGGAGTTTGCTGCCGCCGACATATCAAGATTTGCTGAATTTGTAGAGAAGAAGAAGAGATCAGGAAAACAGCGATCTGTTTGGAAGATTAGAAAATGCAAGAATCTGCAAGAAAATTGCTAGAAGAGGGAAGCGCCGGATCGGAGTCGGTTAGACGATGGTGATGATACCATGTTGAATTTAAGAACTCAGAGAGGAAAGTTTAGTAAAGAGAGAGAAAGAGAATTGTAGAGAGAGAGTGAAAAATATATCAAATGATTCTTGTATATTCAATTGAGCAATACAATGGTATTTATACATAAATATCCTATCCCAATCTATGTGCCAGCTCAGCATAATATATCTAACTAATCACAGACATTCCAAGCTTAACAACCAAGTAAATGAAACTAATCTGGTGATGGTTGTGATGTATTGCTGTTACTCTTAACAACCCTTACCCCACCCCTCCTGATTTTTTTAATATTCATCCGGCTCCATTTGTGTCCGCCTCCCCTCTCACCCAACACTGTCACAAAGGGGCCCACCATTAACAATGACCGCTCCCAAGAGCTTCTTCTATTAGAGATGGACTAAAATTCTCTCCCCTCCTCTTTTTATTCTCTTTCGTCCTCTCCTCTCACATTCTCTTATTTTATCTTTCTCTTGCTATAAAAAAATTAGGGTAAAGTACAAAAAACTACCTCAACTATTGGTGTCACAACACTTTCATATCTCATCTTTTAAAATTGACAATGTTATACCTCATCTTTAGAATTTGGTCTAATGTTATACCTTCTGTTACTTAGTCGTTTACTTTTCAATTAAATGCTAACATGGCTTGATCCGGGTCTCACTTTCTATTAAAAAATTAATAAATATTATTAAAAACTAAAAAAATCATTTAATAATTTTTAAATATTAAAATAATAAAGAAAAGTTCAAAAAAAAAAAAAAAATCCTTATGTTCGTACCCTCCCCCCCCCCCCCCACGCTCCTCTTCTCTCTCTTCTCCCCCATCTTCATCTTCTTCTCCCTTTCAGTCCCCTTCCTACAACCCAGAAAAAAAGGAGGAAAAGAAGAAGAAGAAGAAGAAGAAGAAGAGGAAGAGGAAGCAAAAAACCCGAATCTGCAACCCAGAAGAAGGAGGAGGAGGAGGAAGAAGAAGAAGAAGAAGGAGAAAGAGGAAGAAGGAAGAAGAAGGAGGAGGAGGAAGAATAAGAAGAAGAAGAAAAAAAAAAAAACCAAATCTGCAAAAGAAGGAGGAAGGATGAAGAAGAAGAAGAAGAAGAAGAAAAATAAAAAAAACCCGAATTTGCAAAAGAAGGAGGAGGAAGAAGGAGGAGGAAAATAAAATAAAAAAACCCAGATCCCATTGAGGTGGAATCGGGAAACCTTCGTGACCTTCTTCTTCTTCTTCTTTCCTCTTCCTTCTTCTTCTTCCTTTTCTTCTTTTTCCGCGGGCGGGAAGGGGCTTACTGAGGGGTTTTTCTTTTTTTAATTTTTTTTACTTTTCTTTTAATATTTAAAAAATATTAAATAAATTTTTTTTAGTTTTTAATAATATTTTATTAATTTTTTAACAGAAAGTGGTCCTCGAATCAAGCCACGTCAACATTTAACTGAAAAGTAAACGACCAAGTAACGGAAGGTATAACATTGTACCAAATTCTAAAGATGAGGTATGACATTGTCAATCTTAAAAGATGAGGTATAAAAGTGTCGTGACACCAATAGATGAGGTAGTTTTTTGTACTTTACCCAAAAAATTAATATAAGATGTTGACGTGGTTTAACCGTGACCATTCAAACAGGAGGGGAGGGAAGGGCATGGAAAAAAGAGAGGAGAGATGGCCTAGTAGATTTTATTGACTGAAAAGCCAGTGGATTTTAGTAGACATGTTGGTCCATATCCAAATTATTAATTAAAAATTTGCCCAAAAAATGATGATTGATAATTTCAAAGATATTGGACAATATATAACTAAATTTTTGCCTTTTCAAAATTTGGAAAGGAAAGTCAGCAAAATTGAGCACCTAGAAGACTTAAATATGTGGGATGGTAAGAAATAATATTATAAGGATATGTTTGATGCACTAGACTATCTCGGAATGGATTAGGTTTTTTAACAACCCATCCCCAAATATTACGAATTTTATACTTTTTAAAATGTAAAAATTACAAAAATGCCATTCGAGGCAAATGCGTTGACTTTTGTTGACCGCATTGTCATGTCATGTAAGATCTGTTTTCTTGGTGTATTCTTATAGTACTCAACATGACGAATGTGTGGCCGCAAACGGAACATAATTTGGAGTTATAACGAAGAAGTTATAGGCAAGCAAATATAGGGGTGAATTGATCATTTGAACATCATCTAGAAGGCTCTAGATGTTGCTGGAGTAATGAGGTTGTGCCACGTGTGTGGCTGTGATGGAAAGACTAGGAGAGAAAGATGGGGGTGCTACCTAATCGGGAAAAAGAAGAGGAGATAGTGACTAATTAAAAGAGCGAGCAATGAGGGAAATAAGGGAATGAGAGACCTAGCAAACCCGGACCCTCCCTTCGACCCTAGACCCGACCCAATTCCTACGAACACCCCGATGCTTTTCACGGCGTTTCTCCGGCAAATCACAGGGAACCACCACCACCAATCAACTTATCATCCTCTCAACTTCCATTCCCACCCAAACTTGACGGCTGTGGGTCATGATTTCATGACGAATGAATGTTGTCTTCTCCGACGAGTTCGTGGGGTGCACGGTGGCGATTCGCCATTTCTTAAGTTAGTACAGTCGACCACCACCATCAATCGACTTCCCTTAAGGTCAGGAATAAAGCTTATGCATTGGTTGGGGCGTCGGAGTTCATTTGGACAGCAAATCGAGAACCACCCATTTCTAGGGTTCCGACGGTTCGTGGTAGTTTTCAAGCCACTTCCTGCCGGAATTGGACTTCGGCCCAGTGCATCGATGAAAAATGACTCCATCATCGCTAACTCGAGTAGTTCCCTGGCTACAAAATATCTGTGAGTGGACCCCTTCTAAACTTACATATTTATATAAAATATTAGCCTAGCATGCATTACATATTTCATGATTTGAGTACATTTTATATTATGCTTTACAAATTTCTATATTTACGGTTTACGAGATATTTATGTTTTATCGCACTTAGGTTTTATGAAAGGTTATGAATTATTAGATTTTCCTATATGAAACTCTATGGATTATGAATATGATTTATATTACAGATTTTCAAAAATGAGTTATGAATTATGGGATATTCATATATGGAATTCTATGGATTTACAAATGTGAATTGTCATGGATTTATGAAATGAAGCTTTGAGCCTTTGAGCTCCATATTTGGATATGTTTCTTGGAGATATGTTTTTGGTGCTTATCTAGTGGGTTATCATACAACACATCCACACAACACGGGTATGTAGACGTTTATAGCCATAGGATATAGTTGAGGATATTTATGTATATATTTCTTCTTCGGTGTAACCTGGAGTCGTACAACTTTACTTTCGGGTGATGGGGCCTATCATGTTTCTTCACTAGCGTAACCCAGTGTCATACAACTTCACCTTTGGGTGATGGACATGTACTGCCTTCGGGTGACTATGATACCTCTAGAGAGTACAGTATTGATGAGATTTATGGATTTGCCTTAGGGCGATGATTGCACCATTATTGAGCATGATTTTACTCATACTTGTTTTACGAATGATTTCATGGCATGCTAGGGTTTTCAAAAAAACTTATTATATAATATTATATATGTTTTCAAAAAGGGTTAGTATGCTCATAAAGAAAATGGTTTTCTTATTAATATTATTATTATAAACTTTGGTCCACTCATCTTTTCGGTTTTCCGCCCCCTCAGGAGTTAGAGTCGAGGCACACAGTCCCAGTGTCAGGGCAATTCCGTGTAGGGATCTTCGAGTCTTCTCAGGGTAAGACCTATTCCTCGGTTCATACCTTTTCATAATAATTCTTTCACTTTATTCTTGATTAGTTGTATACTCTGAACACGTTCCTGCATTAGCATTTTCGTTTTAATTACAGATTTTATTCATAGGCATGTTTAATGGCTTCGTCACCCTTGGGTGTCGGCCAGCACGTGCCTATCCTGGTATTAGAGGAATATCGGGATCGAGGTGTGTCAGGTCCAAGGACTAAGTTAGATTGATTTAGAGTAAACTATGCTGGACTAATTTAATGAAGCGTTTGGTGTAATGTCGGACTAACAAGTAGAATAATAAAGAGAATAAAAATTAATTCTCTTTTTCTTTTTGATTTTCCTTTTTCTAAAGCACTCTAACTCTCTCGAAAGTTGTCCCGAAACCACAGTAAAAGCATAGGAGAAATTTAGTTTTGTAGAGCTGTGGTATCTTGGTTTTGGTTATTTCATTTTGAATTTGAGGCCACAAAATTTCCCTATCAAGTTTGGGTCTTGCACGGCTTCGGACAAATTTGGTTTTGTAATTCGAATCTGGGGTTTGCAATTTGAATATGGGTTTTGAAATTCCAGCGAACCTAGGTTTTGTGATTAGAGTAGTGCGCGTTGTTGGAAAGTGACGTCTTTTGGCTTAATTACGATTTTTGGAGCCCAAGATGACATTTGATGGTTTCGTGGCCTTCTGGAGAAGTGTTCAGATTATTCCAAGCTTCAAAAATGAGCTATCATGGGCTGGATTTGGAGCATATATGGGTCCAAAACGGGTTGGGTAGATTATATACGAATTTTACAAGTCAATTTAGGATTAAGTTTCCTGGTTTATTTTAATTTATTTGGTTTCCTAGTTTTATTCTAAGTCATTTTATAGGAAGGATTGGATTTTCTATGTAGTGTAAATAAGCCATTGTGGCCGGCCCTAGTTTCTTCTTCCCTGTGCTATATTTGAGAGAGGAATTTGGTCAAAGTTTAGAGATTTTCAAACTTTTACATTCAAAGTGTTTTCTATTTCAAAAGAATTCCTTTTGATTTTAGTTATGAATGTATGTAACTAATCTCTTTTGCTAGGGTGAGGCCACGAGCCTTAGTAAGAATATGTAGTTTCTTTTCAATTTACTTATGATATTATGCATGCATGTTTTGAATTGTTGGACCGACATTGACTCATCCCAATCTTTAAGGAAGAGATCAACGATCCCAAGTTCTTTTACCTACCCTACCCGTAAATGGACTACCGCGCCGGGGGGGGGGGGGGGGGGGTGTGCAGGCGAACGGGAATTGACTGAGAACCCGAACCGCTTGACTGACTGACCATCCCCTGGTCAAGCTCTGGACGAAGCTCGCACTCTCCTATGGAGGGCAGCAGTGGGGAATCTTGGACAATAGGCAAAAGCCCAATCTAGCAATATCGCGTGAGTGAAGAAGGGCAATGCCACTTGTAAAGCTCTTTCGTCGAGTGTGTGATCAAGTAAAGAATGGCAAGACAGAAAGCTAGTCTTCTTACTGCTCTATTGGTCCTTCAAACCCAAAAATTGTAGACAAGAGTGAGCAGAGAAGAGCCCAAGTAGGCATATAGGAAAACCTAACCTTCAAAATATGCATGTATAGGTCGTAAGTAATTGGGAGAACTACGTAGAATTGTTAAGGAGACGGCAGAACCCTAGTGCTTTCTCAATTAGATTTCTAAAAACTATTTCTTTATGTTTCTCGTAATATTTTAGATTTTTCTACTCTTTTAATTAAATTCGTTTTATTAAATTAGGTCATAAATCAATCTTTCCAAAATTTTACTTTTTAATAATTCTTATGGAGAACGACCTTGTTAGAGTCATTTATACTACAATATTCTTGTTACTCTTGCAAGTATTATAGGAATTTTTAACCCTTTTACGTGTGTGGTAAAAATCTTATCAGTGCGGAGAGAGAAGACACGAGCAGAGGAAGCAGATCATAACTAGTGCCATGGTTTTTGGGGACTCTTGCTAAGAACCCCTACCAACTCCTTTAATTAGTTTAGGCGAGTCCCAGGTAATCTCATTAATGTCAGTTTCACATGATAACAAACATTGGACTATACTAAGAATTTGTCTAATCTAGTCGAATGAACTTTAGTGAAGCCAAGCAAACGGGCCCTAAAGGACTAAAGGTCAGATGCATACAACATGGCATGCATCAAATATTTGACCATTTCCACCGTTTGATTTTTCTAATTTTATTTTAATTCAAATCCTACACCTTTTTTCTTCTAATTCTTTCTATTGTAAAACAAAAGAAAAATAATTAAAAATAAACCATAAAATTGGAGAGGACGCAACAAATTAGGCTTCAAAGGTTTTCAAGGCCCTTAGCGAAGAGAGAAGTAAAAATTTCCATGTGATGTTTTTTCATTACCAACCCAATATCCAGACCTCCAGCACCATCCTTAGATTCAGAGATGGACATAGCTCCCGTCCCTTCTATGGAAACAATCTCGACCTTCTTCGGTCTTCCCCATCCGAAATCCGTATCATATATCTCAAAGCGAGGTGAACCGGCAGTCGAAAATACACTCTCATCAGTACCCACAGAGTACAATAATGGAATCCAATCCTCAGCCCCATTCAAAGCCCCATCGTCCAAACTTTTTACAGCCTCACTGATTGCATCGACCGCCACAACCAACCCCTCTCCTCCTAAGAGCGCTTTTGTTTCTGCAACTGCCAACCGAAGCACTAAGCAATTCCCAACATAGTTTGTAGGTATAGGAGGGTCTAACCGAGACCTAGCGTCCACAGTAAATCCCATCACTGCACTTTTGGCTTGCATTTCTTCTGCCTTGATTAAGCAAATCCATATGTACGCACATGTTAGACAGAACGTGGACAAATATTGAACAGATTGATGACCGTGTTGTTGTTTCTTCTCTTTCACCAACTGCCTCAGTGCTTCTATATTTGCCCGTGTGAACACAAACGTGTCACGAATTGAATCCGGTGCTAAAACTTTAAACTTGGAAAACATCAAACTTCTGTTGTCAGGCCGGTCCATGTTTCGAAATTGGTTCGCGTAGATCTCTTCTAGGCTGGCGGGGTCTTTGATGACGCTTCTGTCGAAAAAAGGTTTGAGCTGTTCCGGCAACAAATTGGAATCTTCGTGTTTGCAAATGTGAGCCCATGTTTTCACAAACATGGTTGACGTCTTGCCGTCTAGGATTGCATGGTGCATGGATGTTCCAATACAAAAGCCACGGTTAGGAAATATGGTGATCTGCAATGCAATGGCCGCGGCTTTTTCGTGAGACACGGGCATCTGGGGTATGAGAGGATGGTATTCTTTGGCTTCAATGTTGAAGCTGTTGCTTGAAACTATATGGTGGAAATCATTATCGGACTCAGCTATGGTGAGCAAAACCCCGTCGCCTTGGACGTAACGGAGAATAGGTTTAGGGGACTCTTTGGGCCATATGACGTTTCCGGCTAGAGGCAGAAATTGTTGGAGGGTGAGAGAGAGTGAGGTTTTGAGTTTCGGAATGAGTGTTGAATGGGTGAAGTTGGTGTCGGAGGAGTTAGGGTTATTGATTTCATAGAAGAAAAGACGTTGGACGGGTGCAAATCTTAGCCAGAGCAAGTCGAACAAGGTTAGAGGAAGGGACTCAGGGATGGCTGATGAGTCCGGCGTGCTTGGTTGCGGTGCTACTTTGCAAACCTCAACCACTTTCACCGAGTTTAGATCTGCCATATTGCAGATGGAGGATGCAAAACAAGTTAATAGTTTCTAATTGAGGTAAACAATGGCCTCCCTTTTTTAATGACTGCCATGTGGTTTGTTGGATCATTTTTTATACCGTTAAATTATGTGTATGCCAGAAAGATAACATATTTAATAAAGAAATTGTTATTAGTACTTCAAAAATCTTATTTGGTACTCCAAATTTTCTATAATTAGAAAAAAAAATACATTTGTGAGGAGTGTAGAATAAGATTTTTGGAGTGTTAATAACAATTCCCTATAATAAAACTCTGTTAAAGTGATACTCATACATCGGCATGGTTGATGTCCCTTGCAAAGCTATTTTGTAAACCTTCAAATTTTTTTTTTTTAACAAATGATATTATTTACACAAAATGATAGGAGGTGGTCTTAGTCTCACAATAAACTAGCAATAATGTGGTTCAAACTCGCTTTTAACGAAAATCAAATTTAAAATCTCTCACTTACAAATAAATAAGAATACCACATTATTGTAAATCTCAACCACTTTTAGATCTTGCATATTGGTAATGGAGAATGTAAAACAAGTTAACATTTTATAATTGATGAATATAATGTCCTATGGTTTGGTGAATCATTTTTTATATTTTGGGACTATAAGTCTTGCAAGTTACGAGCAAACCGTTATTAAATTCAAACATGATAATGTGCGTCACATGCATGAACTTCTAAATTCCACTTACATCAAATTTAAGTATCACTCTATAAAATATGTGGAGCATTTTTGCTCACCACCATAACTATGGTGTATATTCATTATACTCCTAATTATTTGTCATGTGTCATTTTATTTAATTCTAGTTAACTTTCATATTAAATGTTACTTTTTTCAATTTTGAAAAAAAAAAAAACCAATGTTAAGTGAAAAGACACGTGATAAATAATTAATGTATGATGAGTATACACCATAGTTTATGATGGTGAGCAAAAATGCTCCCTATAAAATAAGATAAATTTGAGATTTTGTCAACCCATTTTTATGAGGGAGTATTTTTGCTCATATCCTTAATTATAGGATATGCTCACCACACATCTTATAACTTGCCACGTGTCCCACTAACTAATTAAAGTTAACTTTTTATTTAATTACTTTATTATAAATTTAAAAGTAATGTTATTCATACCATGTTTTTATACCATATTTCTATACCACCTTAGGTGACATCTGATGTGGACAGCCACATCATTTGAAAAATTTGCAAAACCCAAGGAAATAAAGGAGAAAGACTCCTCGTATAACACAATCATCATTTAATTAACTAATTTTTCTTAATTATTAGTTTTTTAAATAATGAATTAAATTTAAAAATATGATTAATTCAAATGATGTGACTGTCCACATCAAATGCTACCTAAGGTGGTATGAAAATGTGGTACAAAAATATGGTATGAATAACATTACTCAAATTTTATTGACTAAAAAAGCTAATGGATTCTATTAGACATGTTTGTCAATATCTAAATTATTAATTAAAAATTTGCCCAAAAAATGACGATTGATAAATTCAAAGATATTGACAACATATAACTACTTTTTTGCCTTTTCAATTTTTGGAAAGGAAAGTCAGCAAAATTGAGCACCTAGAAGGCTTGAATATGTGGGATGATAAGAAATAGTTTTATAAGGATGTGTTTGTTACACTAGACTATTTCGAAATGGATTAGGTTCAGAAACTAAGTTAGATTGATTTAAACTAGATTATGTTGGACTAAGCGTTCGATACAATGTCGAACTAACAAACAGAATAATAAAAATAATAAAAATTAATTCTCTTTTTCTTTTCTTTTTTTTTTCCTTTTCTTTTTCTTTTTGCTTTTCCTTTTTCTAGAACACTCCAACTCTCTCAAAAGCTGTCCCGAAACCACGGTAAAAACGTAGGAGAAACTTAGTTTTGTAGAGCTTTGATGGTACCTTGGTTTTAGTCATTTCATTTTGAATTTGAGGCCACAAAATTTCCCTATCAAGTCTGGGTTTTGCAGGGCTTCGGACGAATTTGGTTTTGCAGGGCTCTGGACGAATTTGGTTTTGCAATTCGAATATGGGTTTCGCAATTTGAATATGGGTTTTGCAATTCCAGAGAACCTGGGTTTTGTGATTGAGTAGTGCGTGTTGCTGGAAAGTGACTTTTTTTGGCTTAATTGCGATTTTTGGAGCCTAAGATTACCTCTGATGATTTTGTGGCCTTTTGGAGAAGTGTTCAGATTATTCCAAGCTTCAAAGTGAGCTATCATGGGCCGGATTTGCAGCAGATATGGGTCCAAAACGGGCTGGGCAGATTTAGGGCGAATTTTACTAGTCAATTTAGGATAAGTTTCCTAATTTATTTGGTTTCCTAGTTTTATTCTAAGTCATTTTATAGGAGGGATTGGATTTTCGATGTAGCATAAATAAGCCACTCTGGCCGGCCCTAGTTTCTTCTTCTTTATGCGATATTTGAAAGAGAAATTTGGCCAAAGTTTAGAAATTTTCAGACTTTTACATTCAAGGTGTTTTTCTATCTTTGTCCATTTCAAAAGAATTCCTTTTGATTTTAATTATGAATGTGTGTAACTAATCTCTTTTGCTAGGGTGAGGCCACGAGCCTTAACAAGAATATGTAGTTTATTTTCAATTTACTTATGATATTATGCATGCATGTTTTGAATTGTTGGGGGTCCAAGTAGGCATATAGGAAAACCTAACCTTCAAAATATGCATGTATAGGTCATAAGTAATTGAAAGAACTACATAAGATTATTAAAGTGATGGCAAAATCCTAGTGCTTTCTCAATTAGATTTCTAAAAACTATTTCTTTATGTTTCTCGTAATATTGTAGATTTTTCTACTATTTTTAATTAAATTCGTTTTATTAAATTAGGTCGTAAATCAATCTTTCTAAAACTTTACTTTTTAATAATTAATTGAGATTTGATTTAATACGAATTATTTAATAATCTTTGTGGAGAACGACCTTATACTGAGTCATCTATACTACAATATCCTTGTTACTCTTGCAAGTATTATAGGAATTTTTAACCCTTCTGCGTGTGTGGTAAAAATCTTATAAGTGCGCAGAGAAAGGGCACGAGTAAAGCAACACGAATAGGAAGAAGCATATCATAACTAGTGCCATGGTTTTTTGGGGACTCTTGCTAAGAACCTCTACCAACTCCTTTAATTAGTTTAGGCAAGTCCCAGGTAATCTCATTAATGACACTCTCACATGATAACAAACACTGGACTACACTAAGAGTTTGTCCAATCTGTTGCCATGAGGGGTTTTGTAAAAAGGGCATGTAAATATATTGTAAATATTAGGAATCCTTTATTAGGAAGGGTTTGTGAGTCATTTATTGTTACCTTGTAGAACAAGGATTGTATCTTTTATATATATATATTTTTTTTCCTCTATGTAATACAATAAAGTTTTGAGCCGTAAATTTGTATTTGGCATCAAAGCCTACCGTACCCTAGAAAAAAACCATACCGGTGTATCGCAAAGAGGAAAACAGCAAGGTTTCTGGTTTGTCGCTACATCTCTGCAGCAAGCCAAACCCTTGTGTGTAGCTGTCGTGTTCTGTATCGCAGCACTGTACTGCTGCTGCTCGTATTGGAGGATATGCACCCTTGTTCCTTGCTGCGATTCTGCAGAAAGACAAAGGTGTCTATGCCGTGATTGTTGGGATATTGTAGTTTGTTTTTCCTTTTGCTGCGTTTTTTGCAGAAAAACAACAACTGCTGTGTAGTGCTTTTGCTGTTGGTTTCATATATATTTACGGGGGAAAACAAAAGAGGTGTAGTGTTTTGCAATGTAATTGCAACAATTGTTAGAGTAATTGATTGACTTCAGCGTATGGTTCCATAATTGGTGTGGTGTTGTGATTGTCGTGTATTACTGTCTCGTGAGTTATTACAATGGCGAATGCAGGTTGGATTTTTAGATTCTGGTGCAATAGATCATATGACGTATGATAAAACCTTGTTTTAATCTACGTCCTCATAGAAAGTGTGTGGCAACTGTTAATGGTTCTATTGCTGTTGTTGGAGCGGGAACAGTATCTCTTACACCCTCTTTTCCCTTACAAAATTGTTTATTGGTTATGTCATTGTCCCATCACTTATTATCGGTACTTCAAGTCACTGAACAATTGGATTGTGTTATATTAATGTATCCTTCATTTTGCTTGCTTCCGGATATTCAGACAAATGAGATCATTGGGCGTGGCACTAAGAGAAAGGGGTTATATTATGTGCATGATGTGGTTCCTGGAAGAGCTAATTTGGTTCATGCGTCACGTAATAGTAATCTACAAAAGGTATTGTTATTGCATCGTAGTTTGGGGCATGCATCGTTTGGTTATTTGAAATATATATTACCTGATTTGTTCAGTGGTATTGAAGACTCAGAATTGAAATATGAAGTATGTATTTTAGCCAAAAGTCATCGTGTTTCATTCCCTCGAAGTATGAATAGAACATCTTCTCCATTTGCGTTAGTACACTCTGATGTGTGGGGGCCTTCCCCTATTAGTACTACTTCGGGAATTAAATGGTTTGTTACATTTGTTGATGATTGCACTCGTATGACATGAGTTTATCTGTTGAAACATAAAAGTGATGTTAGCATGATTATTCGGTCTTTCTCTCAGATGGTGGCTACACAATATTCCTCCGTTATTAAGGTTCTTCATACTGATAATGAGGGAGAATATGTTAACTCTGAGCTATCTACTTTTTTCCGTGATCAAGGAATTCTTCATGAGACAACGTGTTTATATACCCCACAACATAATGGGGTAGTTGAGAGAAAAAACCGTTATATTTTGGAAACTGCTCGTGCATTGCTTATTGGTGGGTCCGTGCCTAAGAGTTTTTGGCCAGATGCCATCACCTATGCCGTGTATGTTATAAATCGCATGCCCTTCCGGGTTGTAGAATTTCGTACTCCACTCCAAGTGTTGACGGAATATGTTCCGGTTGTTTCTACCAATACTCTCACTCCTTAAGTGTTTGGATGCGTTGCTTATGTTCATATTCACAAGATTCATCATAGTAAATTGGATCTTTGTGTTCTTCGGTGTGTCTTGGTGGGTTTTGCATCCTACCAGAAAGGTTACAAGTGTTACCACGCCACATGTATATAACCATGGATGTGACTTGCTCTGAGTCAGAATATTTTTATGCTCCCGTATCACCACCCTTCGATCACAAGGGGGAGAGTTCTAGTTATGATCTTGATGGTGTTTTTGAATGGTTGGATGTACAAGAGGTAACAGTTTCAGGGGGAGTGCATGGTGCCGTGTCGAGTGATGCAGTTAATGCTCGGTCTCCTCCTGCCGAAGAGCCTGTTGTGAGTGGTCAGCAGCTTCTCACCGAAGAAGAGGCTACCAGTCCATGTGTTGGTGTTGCTGAAAAGGAGTGCACTGATGGTCAGCCAATTATTGCAGAAGCTTCATCTCCTCTCTCTAGCTCAACAGTGCCGTTGTCCAATACATCTTCTCTGGATATCTCTGAGGTAAGCACTAGTGATACTTATGTAACTAATGATGTTATAAGTACATATAAATTGCCACCAAGGCAAAATCGTGGTGTACCTCCTAACAAGTTTTCACCAGAGGGAAAAGTGAAGTATCCCATAGCCAATTATGTGTCCTGTAAAAACCTTTCATCTGAACGCCAAGCTTGGGTGAATAATGTGGATTCAATTCAAGTACCAACTCGAGTAGAAAACGCTTTGAAGAGTCGAGAATGGATCGAAGCAATGGATGAAGAGATGAGGGCATTGCAGAAAAATAATACATGGGAAGTAGTTGAGCTACCAAAAGGAAAAAAGCCAGTTTGGTGCCGATGGGTTTTTACAGTTAAATACAAGGTTGACGGATCACTCGACAGGTATAAAGCAAGGTTGGTGGCGAAAGGGTATACTCAAACATACAGAGTTGATTATCAGGAAACTTTCTCTCCCGTGGCTAAGATGAATACGGTATGAGTCCTTATCTCATTAGCTGCAAATTTGAATTGGCTACTGAAACAGTTTGTTGTAAAAAATGCGTTTCTTCACGGACATCTAGAAGAAGAAGTGTATATGGATTTCCCTCCAAGGTATAGCAATGGAGGAAAAATGGGAGTGTGCCGATTGCAGAAGTCTCTTTATGGGCTTAAGCAATCACCACGTGCATGGTTTGGGACGTTCACTCAGGCTATGAGAAAGAATGGGTATTATCAGAGTCATTCTGATCATACTTTATTTGTGAAGCGGAGAAATGGTAAAGTAACAGCCTTGATTATTTATGTAAATGATATGATAATAACAGGTGATGATTCAGATGAAATTATCAAGCTGGAGAAGAACCTTTCTGCCGAGTTTGAGATGAAAAGTTTGGGTGACTTAAAGTATTTCCTTGGTGTTGAAGTTGCTCGTTCGTCCAAAGGTATTTTCTTGTCTCAACGAAAATATGCTTTAGATTTATTGAAGGAAACAGGTATGCTTCGGTGTAAACCCCTGGATACTTCTATTGTGGAGAAACATTACTTGGGAATTTATCTGGATCAAGAACCAGTGGATAAAGGCAGATATCAAAGATTGGTAGGAAGATTAATTTATTTAGCTCATACTCATCCGAATATAGCCTATGCAGTAAGTGTGGTGAGTCAATTTATGCATTTGCTGAGTGTGGATCATACGGTAGCTGTTATGCGAATTTTGGCTTATTTGAAGACGGCTCCAGGAAAAGGAATTTTGTATAAAAATTCAGGTCATCGAAGGGTTGAGGGATTTACTGACGCTGATTGGGCAGGTGATGTGACTAATAGGCACTCTACTTCTGGATACTTTACGTTTGTTGTTGGAAATCTAGTTACTTGGAGAAGTAAGAAGCAAAATGTGGTGTCAAGGTCTTCAGCTGAGGCCGAATTCAGAGCTATGGCACATGGGATATGTGAAGTTCTTTGGTTACGTAAGTTACTTGGCGGTCTAGGTTTTAAAGCAAAGGAGGCAATAAGCTTGTATTGTGATAATAAGTCTGCACGGGAGATTGCATAGAACGCGGTACAACATGACAGAATAAAGCATGTGGAGGTTGACCGTCACTTTATTAAGGAAAAGCTTGAGAAGAAAATTGTGTCAATGCTGTTTGTGACTCGGAAGAGCAACTCGCAGATATCTTCACTCATGCCGTGTGTAGTAGGTTGTTTGGTGACTCACTTGTCAAGTTGGGCATGTGTGATATCTATGCTCCAACTTGAGGGGGAGTGTTGCCGTGAGGGGTTTTGTAAAAAGGGCATGTAAATATATCGTAAATATTAAGAATCCTTTATTAGGAAGGGTTTGTGAGTCCTTTATTGTTACCTTGTAGAACAAGGATTGTATCTTATATATATTTTCCTCTATGCAATACAATAGAGTTTTGAGCCGTAAATTTCTATGGTTATATGGCACATGTATATAACCATGGATGTGACTTTCTCTGAGTCAGAATATTTTTATGTTCCCGTATCACCACCCTTCGATCACAAGGGGGACAGTTCTAATTGTGAACTTGATGGTGTTTTTGAATGGTTGGATGTACAAGAGGTAACAGTTTCAGGAGGAGACCGAGCATCAACTGCATCACTTGGCACGACACCATGCACTCCCCTTGAAACCGCTACCTCTTGTACATCCAACCATTCAAAAACACCATCAAGATCACAACTAGAACTCTCCCCCTTGTGATCGAAGGGTGGTGATACGGGAGCATAAAAATATTCTGACTCAGAGAAAGTCACATCCATGGCTGACTCAGGTAATCTCATTAATATTAATCTCACATGATAACAAACATTGGACTACACTAAGAGTTTGTCCAATCTAGTCCAATGAAATTTAGTGAAGTCAAACAAACAGGCCCTAAAGGACTAAAGGTCAGATGCATATTGCATGGCATGCATCAAATATTTGACCATTTCCCCCGTTTCATACGAGATCTAGGGATGACTTTCTAATTTTATTTTAATTCAAATCCTACACCTTTTTTCTTCTAATTGTTTCTATTGTAAATTTGATCGATCACAACTTATTGGTTATATATCATATGCATGACGTATGCGTATGATACTTTTGTGATCTGTCAGTTTAAATCTCTTTTCACTCGTAATGCTATTTAACACGTGATTAGTTAATATAGTTTGTAGGTATAGGAGGGTCTAACCGAGACCTAGCGTCCACAGTAAATCGCATCACTGCATTTTTGGCTTGCATTTCTTCTGCCTTGATTAAGCAAATCCATATGTACGCATGTTAGACAGAACGTGGACAAATATTGAACCGATTGATGACCGTGTTGTTGTTTCTTCTCTTTCACCAACTCAGTGCTTCTATATATATTTGCCCGTGTGAACACAAACGTGCCACGAATTGAACCCGGTGCTAAAACTTCAAACTTGGAAGACATCAAGCTTCTGTTGTCGGGCCGGTCCATGTTTCGAAATTGGTTCGCGTAGATCTCTTCTAGGCCGGTGGGGTCTTTGATGATGCTTCCGTCGAAAAATGGTTTGAGCCGTTCCGGCAACAAATTGGAATCTTCGTGTTTGCAAATGTGAGCCCATGTTTTCACAAACATGGTTGACGTCTTGCCGTCTAGGATTTGCATGGTGCATGGATGTTCCAATACAGAAGCCGCGGTTAGGAAATATGGTGATCTGCAATGCAATGGCCGCGGCTTTGTCATGAGACACGGGCATCTGGGGTATGAGAGGATGGTATTCTTTGGCTTCAATGTTGAAGCTGTTGCTTGAAACTATATGGTGGAAATCACTATCGGACTCAGCTATGGTGAGCAAAACCCCGTCACCTCGGACGTGACAGAGAATAGGTTTAGGGGACTCTTTGGGCCATATGACGTTTCCGGCTAGAGGCAGAAATTGTTGGAGGCTGAGAGAGAGTGAGGTTTTGGGTTTCGGAATGAGTATTGAATGGGTGAAGTTGGTGTCGGAGGAGGAGTTAGGGTTATTGATTTCATAGAAGAAAAGACGTTGGACGGGTGCAAATCTTAGCCAGAGCAAGTCGAACAAGGTTAGAGGAAGGGACTCAGGAATGGCTGATGAGTCCGGCGTGCTTGGTTGCGGTGCTACTTTGCAAACCTCAACCACTTTCACCGAGTTTAGAACAGCCATATTGCAAATGGAGGATGCAAAACAAGTTGATAGTTTATAATTGCGGTAAATAATGGCCTCCCTTTTTTAATGACGGCCATGTGGTTTGTTGGATGATTTTTTATTCTTTTTGGGACTAAGCTAGATGCAGCGGGATCCCCATAGAGTATGCCAGAAAGATAACATATTTAACAAAACTCTGATAAAGTGAGACTCATACATGAGCATGGTTGATGTCCTTGCAAAGCTATTTTGCAAATCTCAAAATTTTTATTTTTAACAAACGATATTATTTACACGAAATGAGATGAGGTAGCCTTAGCCTCATAATGAGCTAAAAATAATGTAGTTCAAATTTTCTTTTAACGAAAATCAAATTTAAAACATCTCACTTATAAATAAAGAGGAATACTATATTATTGTAAACCTCAACCACACATTTTATAACTTGCCATGCGTTCCGCTGACTAATCAAAGTTAACTTTTTATTTAATTACTTTATTATAAATTTAAAACATATTTAAATTTTAAAACTAAACATAAAATAATTAGGAAAAATTTCTTTTAACGACAATCAAACTTAAGACATCTCACTTACAAATAAAAAGGAATAGCACGTTATTGTAAATCTCAACCACTTTTAGATCTTGCATATAGGTAATGGAGAATGTAAAACAAGTTAACATTTTATAATTCATGTAGATAACGTCCTATGATTTGGTGAATCATTTTTTATTTTTTGGGACTATCTTGCAAGTTACGAGCACCGTTATTAAATTCAAACATGATAATGTGCGTCACATGCACGAACATCTAAATTCCACTGACATCAAATTTAAGTATCAATCTATAAAATATGTGGAGCATTTTTGCTCATCATTATAATTATGGTGTATGTAACATCCCACATTGACCAACGGAGATGGGGTGATGCGCCTTATATGTACGTGCCCACCTACATATAGCACGAGGCCTTCTGGGAACTCATTGGCTTCAAATTCCATAGGCACTCCTAAGTTAAGCGAGTTTGGGCTAGGGCAATCCCAGGATGGGTGACCCACTGGGAAGTTCTCATGTGAGTTCCCAAAAACAAAATCGTGAAGGCATAGTCGGGGCCCAAAGCGCACAATATCATGCCTTTTGGGAACTCACCGGCTTCGGATTCCATAGGAACTTCGAAGTTAAGCGAGTTTGGGCTAGAGCAATCCTAGGATGGGTAACCCACTGGGAAGTTCTCGTGTGAGTTCCCAGAAACAAAACTTTGAAGGTGTGGCCGAGGCCCAAAACAAACAATATCGTGCTATAGCGGAGTTAAGATTGGGATGTGACATATTATAACATCTCACATTGACCAACAAAGAGGGGGTGATGTGTCTTGTATGTACATACTCCTCTCTCTATAGCACAAGGTCTTTTGGGAACTCACTGACTTCGGGTTCCATTAGAACTTCGAACTTAAGCAAGTTTGGGCGAGAACAATCCCAAGATGGGTGACCCACTGGGAAGTTGCTCATGAGTTCCCAGAAACAAAACCGTGAGGGAATGGGCTCAAAGCAGACAATATCGTGCTACGGCGAAGCCAGTTTTGGTTGTGACTGAATGGTATCAGAGCCACTTTGCCGTGTGGTGCGAGTGTGCCGATGAGGATGTCGGGCCCCTAAGAAGGGTGGATTGTAACATCACCACATCAACCAACGGAGAAGGGGTGATGTGCTTTATATGTACATGCTCTATTCCCTATAGCACCGGGCCTTTTGGAACTCACTGGCTTCAGGTTCCATTGGAACTCTAAATTTAAGCGAATTCAGGCGAGAGTAATCGCAGGATAGGTGACCCACTGGGAAGTTGCTCATGAGTTCCCAAAAACAAAACCGTGAGGGAATGGTAAGCCCAAAGCGGACAATATCGTGCTACGGCGGAGCTGGTTTGGGATGTGACAGTGTATGTTTCTTATACTCCTAATCATTAGTTACGTGTTATTTTATTTAACTCTAGTTAACTTTTATATTAAATGTTACTTTTTTAATTTTGAAAAAAATTAACCAAGGTTAAATGATAAGACACGTGACAAATAATTAAGTGTATGGTGAGCATACACCATAATTTATAGTGGTGAACAAAAATGCTCCCGATAAAATAAGGCAATTTGAGATTTTGTCAACCAATTTTTATTAGGGAGTATTTTTGCTTATATATTTAAGTATAGGGTATGCTTACCACACATCTTATAACTTGCTATGTGTTCTGCTGACTAATCAAAGTTAACTTTTTATTTAATTACTTTATTATAAATTTAAAACATATTTAAATTTTAAAACTAAACATAAAATAATTAAGAAAATTTAATATTTTATTATAAATCTCAATTTTTTTTTTCAACAAACGATATTATTTACACGAAATGAGATGAGGTAGCCTTAGCCTCATAATGAGCTAACAATAATGTGGTTCAAATTTTCTTTTAACGAAAATCAAACTTAAGACATCTCACTTACAAATAAAAAGGAATACCACATTATTGTAAATCTCAACCACTTTTAGATCTTGCATATTGGTAATGGAGAATGTAAAACAAGTTAACATTTTATAATTGATGTAGATAATGTCCTATGGTGTGGTGAATCAATTTTTATTTTTTGGGATTATAAGTCTTGCAAGTTACGAGTATCGTTATTAAATTCAAACATGATAATGTGCGTGTCACATCCTGGTCCGGGCCCTCACCACAATCCGAGTCTGACTCTACCGTAGCACGATATTGTCCTCTTTAGGGCTCGACCATGCCTTCACGATTTTGTTTCTGGGAACTCACATGAGAACTTCCCAGTGGGTCACCCATCATGGGATTGCTCTCGCGTGAACTCGCTTAACTTCAGAGTTCCAATGGAACTCGAAGCCAGTGAGCTCACAAAAGGCCTCGTGCTAAGTAGAGATGGGAATATACATATAAAGCTTACATGATCCACTCCCATGGGCGATGTGGGATGTTACAGTGCGTCACATGTGTGAACTTCTAAATTCCACTGACATCAAATTTAAGTATCACTCTATAAAATATGTGGAGCATTTTTGCTCATCATCATAATTATGGTGTATGTAGCATCCCACATCGACCAACGGAGAGGGGGTGATGTGCCTTATATGTACATGCCCACCTCCATATAACATAAAGCCTTTTGGGAACTCACTGGCTTCGAATTCTATAGGAACTCCGATGTTAAGTGAGTTTAGGCTAGAGCAATCCTAGGATGGGTGATCTACTGGGAAGTTCTCGTATGAGTTCCCAGAAACAAAACCATGAGGGCGTAGCCGGGGTCCAAAGCGGACAATATCGTGGTTTTTGGGAACTCACTGCCTTCAGATTCCATAGGAACTCTGAAGTTAAACGAGTTTGAGCTAAGAACAATCCTAGGATAGGTGACCCACTGGGAAGTTCTCATTGAGTTCCCATAAACAAAACTGTGGGGGCGTGGCTGGGGCCCGAAACAGACAATATCGTGCTACAGCGGAGTCAAGATTGGGATGTGACATATTGTAACATCCCACATCAACCAACGAAGAGGGGGTGATGTGCCTTATATGTACATGCTCCCTTCCCTATAGCACGAGGCCTTTTGGGAACTCACTGGCTTCGGGTTCCATTAAAACTCCGAAGTCAAGCAAATTCGGGCGAGAGTCATCCCATGATGGGGGACCCACTGGGAAGTTGCTCGTGAGTTCCTAGAAACAAAACCATAAGGGAATGGGCCCAAAACGGACAATATCATGCTACGGCGGAGCCGGTCTGGGATGTGACTGAATGGTATCAGAGCCACTCGCCGTGTGGTGCGAGTGTGCCGATGAGGACATCGGGCCCCTAACGGGGTGAATTGTAACATCACCACATCGACTAACGGAGAGGGGTGAAGTGCCTTATGTGTACATGCTCTCATCCCTATAGCACGAGGCCTTTTCGGAACTCACAAGCTTCGGTTTCCATCGGAACTTCAAAGTTAAGCGAATTCGGGCGAGAGCAATCCTAGGATGGGTGACCCACTGAGAAGTTGTTCGTGAGTTCCTAGAAACAAAATTGTGAGGGAATGGTAAGCCCAAAGTGAACAATACCCTGCTCTTACGAGGCTGGTTTGGGATGTGACAGTGTATGTTTATTATACTCCTAATCATTTGTCACGTGTTAGTTTATTTAAATCTGGTTAACTTTTATATTAAATGTTACTTTTTTTATTTTGAAAAAAATTAACCAAGGTTAAATGATAAGACACGTGAGAAATAATTAAGTGTATGGTGAGCATACACTGTAATTTATGGTGGTGAACAAAAATGCTCCTGCTAAAAGAAGGCAAATTTGAGATTTTGTCAACCAATTTTTATGAGAGAGTATTTTTGCTTATATATTTAAGTATAGGTTATGCTCACCACACATCTTATAACTTACCATGTGTTCCGCTGACTAATCAAAGTTAACTTTTTATTTAATTGCTTTATTATAAATTTAAAACATATTTAAATTTTAAAACTAAACATAAAATAATGAAGAAAATTTAATACTTTATTAGAAATCTCTTTTTTTTTTTTTTAACAAACGATTTTATTTACACGAAATGAGATGAGGTAGCCTTAGCCTCATAATGAGCTAACAATAATGCGGTTCAAATTTTCCTTTAACGAAAATCAAACTTAAGACATTTCAGTTACAAATAAAGAGGAATACCACATTATTGTAAATCTCAACCACTTTTAGATCTTGCATATTGGTAATGGAGAATGTAAAACAAGTTAACATTTTATAAATGATTCAGATAATGTCCTATGATTTGGTGAATCATTTTTTATTTTTTGGGACCATAAGTCTTGCAAGTTACGAGCACCGTTATTAAATTCAAACATGATAATGTGCGTCACATGCGTGAACTTCTAAATTCCACTGCCATCAAATTTAAGTATCATTATAAAATATGTGGAGCATTTTTGTTCATCATCATAATTATGGTGTATGTAACATCCCACATCGACCAACGGAGATGGGGTGATGTGCCTTATATATGTACATGCCCACCTCCATATAGCACGAGGCATTTTGGGAACTCACTAGTTTCGAATTGCATAGGAACTCCTAAGTTAAGCGAGTTTGGGTTAAAGCAATCCTCAAATAGGTGACCTACTGGGAAGTTCTCGTGTGAGTTCCTAGAAATAAAACCGTGAGGGCGTGGGTGGGGCCCAAAGCGGATAATAGTGTGCCTTTTGGGAACTCACTGGCTTCGGATTCCATAGGAACTCCGAAGTTAAGCGTGTTTGGGTTAGAGCAATCCTAGGATGGGTGACCCACTGGGAAGTTCTCGTGTGAGTGTCCAGAAACAAAACTGTGAGGGCGTGGTCAGGGCCCAAAACGGACAATATCGTGATACGGCGGAGTTAAGACTCAGATGTGACATATTATAACATCCCACATCGACCAACGGAGATGGGGTGATGTGCCTTATATGTACATGCTCCCCTCTCTATAGCACGAGGCATTTTGGGAACTTATTGGCTTCGGGTTCTATTAGAACTACAAAGTTAACCAAGTTCAGGCGAGAGTAATCTCAGGATGGGTGACCCACTGGGAAGTTGCTCGTGAATTCCCAGAAACAAAACCGTGAGGGAATGGACCTAAAGTGGACAATATCGTGCTATGGCGGAGTCGGTCTTAGATGTGACTGAATGGTATCAGAGCCACTCTGCCGTGTGGTGTGAGTATGCCGATGAGGACATCGGACCCCTAAGGGGGATGGATTGTAACATCCCACATCAACCAACGGAGAGGGGGTGATGTGCCTTATATGAACATGCTCCCCTCCCTATAGCACGAGGCTTTTTGGGAACTCACTGGCTTCGGGTTCTATTAGAACTCCGAAGTTAAGCGAATTTGGGCGAAAGCAATCCCAGGATGGGTGATCCACTGGGAAGTTGCTCGTGAGTTCCTAGAAACAAAACTGTGAAGGAATGATAAGCCCAAAGCAGACAATATTGTGCTACAGCGAAGACGGTTTGGGATGTGACAGTGTATGTTTCTTATACTCCTAATCATTTGTCACGTGTTATTTTATTTAACTCTAGTTGACTTTTATATTAAATGTTACTTTTTTAATTTTGAAAAAAATTAACCAAGGTTAAATTATAAAACATGTGACAAATAATTAAGTGTATGATGAGCATACACCATAAGTTATGGTGGTGAATAAAAATGCTCCCGATAAAATAAGGCAAATTTGAGATTTTGTCAACCAATTTTTATGAGGGAGTATTTTTGCTTATATCTTTAAGTATAGGGTATGCTCACCACACATCTTATAACTTGTCATGTGTTCTTTATTCATCCAATCCGATGGTTGAAAATAAAAAATAAAAAAAAAAAGTTAAAATAGATATGTGGATATCATTTTTTTTTTTTTTCAACTACTGCTGTAATTAAAATTTTATCAGATTTAAACTTCGATACTTCGCTATTATTGTTCTTGCCGTTGCAGATCGGAGCCTGCAAATCCTCGAATTCGAAACTCACAGTATATGAAGTTCATTCATGAAATCGTAAGAGATTGATGGGGAAGCCAGCGAATCCATGGATGGGATACAGAAGAACAAATGGTCGTTGCTGGTTTTGGCACTGTTACTGCTGCAATTAAAAATTTATCAGATTTAATTAGTTTATTATTGTTCTTGCTGTTTCCACAGCCATGGTTTTCTTCATGAGAACCGAGTTAGATTTGTGCAGGCGAACACTGGAAGTCGTTTCGGCGATGGAAGTGATAGAACAGCCGTCATAGTCCACTCGCCGCTGGTCTAGCCGTCGGGATTGGCTTATGGCGAATTTGAAGCTCGGTGGATTTGTTTTTATTTTATTTTTTGCTTTATTTCAGAGGGAAAGGAGGAGGAAGGAGGAAAGAATGGGGGAAGCGGATGAGTGGGGAAGAAAGGGTGAGAAGGCGGGTTGTTAGTGGGGCCCAATATTTAATTTTCTTAATATTTTATGTTTAGTTTTAAATTTTAAATATGTTTCAAAATTAAAATAAAGTAAGTAATTAAAAAAAAAAACTTTAGTTAGTTAGCGGGACACATGTTAAGCTATAAGATGGGTGATGAGCATATTCTATAATTAAGGGAGGTGAGAAAAAATACTCACTTTTTATCAAGTGCAAATATCTTCTTATTTACGCTACACAAAATATAAAGAAATTTAATATATAAAGAAGAATTGTAATGTAGAATTTCAGTTTTCCAAAAAGTATTGTGTAAGTTCACTCACGAGTTAATTTTAATATTAACTCACGTATTTTTACGTCATTCAACATGCATTGTTTATGTCTTAAGGTTAAATAACCGCACATGTGAAAGGTGTGTTTGGAGGGGTGCGTGTAGAGTGACATCATTAGTGAATTAAATAATTTGTTGTTATGGAGAAATGAATCAATGAAGATCCGATCCGCATGAAAATGTATAAGCATAATTACTTTCTGCCACTTTAGTACAATGCAATTTGTAAAAATATTTAATATATTGGAGATGGAAACAAACAATTTACATAAATAACTATATATATATATATATAAATTAAACATTAATTGCATTACATTTGCAAATTGTTATAGGCTCTTGAAAGAGTAATGTTAGAGAGACAAAATTTATAAACTAAATGATGTGTCATAATAGGAATGAACACGTTTATTAAAATGACAATTTGCGGCTTTCGTCTTTTCTAGGTTGAGGGTATTAACCGATCTCCGACAGGATGGTTTCAAAAACATGGCTTCAAAGGTCTTCAAGCCCGTTAGCAAATAGAGAAGCAAAAATCTCCATACATTGTTTATTCAAAACAACCCCAATCTCAATACTTCCATCGCCATCTTTACTATCTGAGAAAGAGATAGCCCCAGTCCTATCATTCGAAATGAAGTCGCACTTCCTTGGCCTTCCCCATCCAAAATCAGTATCATAAACCCTAAACCGGTGTGAACCAGCAACCGAAATAAGCTTATCGGCCTGTGGTTGAATATATTCTATCCAAGCCTCCGCCCCATCCAGCAGCCGATTATCTAAACCTTCTAGGGCTTCACTAATTGCAGTTACAGCCACAACCAGCCCGTCTTTTCCAAATATGCCCTCTCTTTCTACAACTACTACACGTCCGCCTATGCAATTACCAAAATAATTTTCAGATATTTTTGGGTCCAAACGGGACCTACAATCCACAGCAATAGCCAATTGTATTTTTTCGGATTTTATTTCCTCTGCCTTGACTATGCAAACCCATGCATACGCATATGTGAGACAGAACCTGGACAAATGAATCGATTGTTGTTGTTGTTTCTTCTCTTTCACCAAATGCCTTATTGCTTCAATTTTGGTTGGTGTGAATTGGAAGCACCCTCGAACTGAGTCCGGTTGTGGAGCTTTAAATTGGAGAGGCATCAAGCTACGATTGTTGGGTCGCTCCAAATCCATATTTAGAAAGTGGTTCGAATAAATTAAGTCGATCCTGGTCGGGTCAGGGATAACGCTTCGGTCGTAAAATGGTTTGAGCTCGTCTGGTACCAAATCGGACTCGTGTTTACATATGTAAGCCCATGATTTCACAAACATGGTTGAAATCTTGCCGTCTAGGGCAGCATGGTGCACGGATGTTCCAATAGAAAAGCCATTGTTTGGGAAGAGAGTGATTTGCAATGCAAGTGCTGCGGCTTTTTCGTGACAAACTTCCAACTGGGGCACGAGAGGATGGTATTCTTTGGCTTCGATGTTAAAGCTGTTGCTTGAAACTAGGTGGTGGAAATCAGCATCGGACTCAGCTACAGTGACCGAAACGGCATCCCCTCGGAGGTAACTGAGGATTGGTTTAGGGGAGTCTTGGGGCCAAGTGATGTTTCCTGCTAAAGGTGGAAAGTGGTGGAGGGTAAGAGATAGCGAGGTTTTGAGCTTTGGAAGTATAGAATCGAAGAAGAACGAGTTTTTTGAGGAAGACACTATTTCGTAGAAGTAAAGGCGTTGGACGGATGGAAACTTTAACCAAAGTATGTCGAAGAAAGTTAGTGGAAGAGAGAACTCTTGATCTACATATTGTGGAGCAACTTTGCAAATTTCAACTAATTTCATTGATTTGTTTGCGTCTGCCATTGCTGTTGGGGGATGGATGGTGTAGAGCTTGATGGATCGTTTAATATATAATAAAAGAAATCTGTTTTTATTTTTATTAATAAAAAAATGTTTTATAATCAATAAACAGTTGCAACATTCTATGCCACGAGAAATTTTTAGTTGTGACGGAAATACGGATGGTACACTATATGTTTTTATGAAAATGGTGGAAATTTTTAATTTTTAAGTTACTAACCTTTTAATACATATAACCCATCATTTATATAGAAACACGTGGTGCAATAGCTCATGTGACAGTTTCACTGGAAAATCCCCCCTCTACCGCAAGTCGCACCTAACGTCATGAGTCATGATATAAAATATATATATATATATTTTTTAAAAACATGGATAAAATTGGACAATGATGTATGCGGCACAACTGAAATAACACGTCCATATTTCATCTTTGCTTTTTTTATTTTTTATTTTTTATTTTTTTTTATAGCATAGTGTCTCTAAAATAGACCCACCGATCAAAAAGTCATTTTGAAATTGAAAATCGATGATTGTAGTTTTTGAAAAATAAGTTGTAAATTCATGTTATCATTCGGTTATAATTTTGTCAAAAATTATATAATGTACGGATTTGGCACATAATTGGTCTACAAGTCTAAATAAACATTGCCCTATGAATTAAAAATATTTGAATAATGAAAAAAAAAAAAAAAAAAAAGAAAAAAAAGAAGAAGATGGATATTTGTTAGATCTCACATCGTCCAGGAGAGAGAGGATCTTTTATGCCTTATATGTAAATGCCCACCTCTATATAGCACAAGACATTTTGGGAGCTCATTGGCTTCGAATTTCATCGGAACTTCGAAGTTAAGCGAGTTCGAATGAGAGCAAAAACGGACAATATCGTGTTACCCAGACTGAGACTGGGATGTGACAATATTGATCTCTTCATCCCGTGAATAACCATTTTAAAATTAGATTTTTAAAAAGAAACAAGTTCATGTTTCATTTTCTTTTGCGTTTAGTTGAAAAAAAATAATTAGTTTGAGATTGCATTGTTATTGAGGCGGTGCAATGTAACTGGGAGGTTCTCTGGAGGATTAAAACTATCTTTGAGGATGCCCATAGTCTGGCTTGCTCCAACCGGGTTGTATGAAGGCAAATTTACCGGGAGGTAAACTTTGTTGCGGATGTCTTAGCTCACTCTGGTTTGTCGATTGTGAATCCTCATATTTGGGATCATTGCTTGCCTTTTGTTGCGGTCAATGCCTTTACTTTCGATTGTATTGATAAGGGTTGTACTAGAGGTTTGTCTTTAATAAATTTTTTTCTTGATAAAAAAAAAAACATTGCAAAATTAAAATTAATATGGAAGAAATAGCAGATCATTGAGCCACAAGTCTCACCTAATTTTAGTGAGATAGCAGATCATTGAGCTAGAAGTCTCACCTAATTTTGTATGAGTGTCGGTGAGTCACGAGGTAATAATATAATTGATTAATAGTTCTGTTTGGCGATAAGATGGTTAGAAGATAGCTTTTGTGGTGAAAAAAATTAGGATTTAAGCACAAAATTGAAAATTTCAGTCAACTCTCCGTTAATTGTTAGCACATAAGTCTCACATGCTAATAATTAATAGAATGTTCACGAAATTTTCAATTTTGTGCTTAAATCCTAACAGACTTCCCCACAGTAGCTTAAATTCTAGTTTTTTTCACAAGAGTTATTTTCTAAATATCCTATCACCACAGGAACTAATAATCCAATTAAGCTTTTTTTCTTTTTTTTTTTTTAATTTTTTTTATTAAGAAAACATGGGATAATATTAGATAAAGGTTTATGTGGCACAGCTTCTCTTCTATCATATGTGAATGAGGATTTTGGGTTTCCATCCATTTGTTCAAATTTGAACTCCTTCTTTAAAAAAAAAAAATCAAAATTAATGTAATAGTATTGAACTCTCTTCCTTTCCCTTAATGATAATAAATTAAAATATAAAAAAAATTACAAACAATGTTCGTATATCATTTTTTTTCCTTCCAAAAGTCATTCTTTAAGCAAACAAAGAAGGTACAACAAGAAATAAAAGCGGAAAGGCACAAACGCCCTATCTCCAGAGAAATTTTTCTTTGTGATTAGAACAAGAGTAGCATACCATGTGTTTTTATAGGGTGAAATACCGATTTAGTCCCTGAATTATCATCTCAGTGAAAATTAGGTCCCTAAATTATTTTTTGGGTAAAATAAGTCCCTAAATTCATTAAAAATTGCTAATTGCATCCATACTATTATATTCAGAGCTATTTTATCCAATTTTTCATTAACTGAAGTCACTTTACACACTTTAGAGTGTAATACCGTTATTTTCTCGCCTATAAGCCCTTAACATTTCATATAGTTGCGAATCTAACATCTAATTTACTCTCCAAAGTTAACTTACACTATTTCTTATGAAGAACTATCAATTAATTACCCTCCAAAATTAACTTCATACACTATTTCTATATGAAAAATTACCAATCTACCATTCATTGTGTACTACATGCAAGTAACGTGACTTAAATTGACAAAAAATTGAATATAGTAGCTTTGAATATAATATTAGTGATGTAATTGGTAGATTTTTATAATTCAATGATTGATTTTTCTGAAAAAAAAAGTTTAGGGACCTAATTTTCACTGAGGTGATAATTCAGGGACTAAATTAGCAGTTCACCTGTTTTTATATAAGAGCACTTCTATCAGGGGTGGGATAGGCCGGCACACAGCCAAAAACATTGCCTGGCACCTAGGGAAGTCTATCTAGCCCACAGGATAGCTTGGCACCTAGCCCAAGCTGGTTTCCAGGCCAGCCCAAAATTGATAGACCTTGGGACCGGCCCGTATGACGCCATGCTGACGTCAGGGATGAAAGGAGCCACGGAGGGAGAAGGCAAATGGCCTAAAAGTGATGGCCCGAGTTCGTCAGAAAATCTGAAAAAAATGCACTGACAGCATGTTTACATCAACACAAAGGTTTCCAACATGATTTATATGTTAGAAACCATAAGAATAGGATTGAGAACTTACCCAGGTGAAATGCAAGAGATTTCACCGAGATTGGACCTTGAACTCGTCGAAGTTGTCTGTTTTCCTTTGTCGGAATCACATGCAGGGAATTAAGCCCTCGAATTAACCACAAAAAATTGCAACACAACATGATTTAAAGCTCAATAACACAATACAGTGATAGAAACATCACTTAGGTTAGAGATTGAGAGCTCAAGCTCTCGGCTTCAATGGTAGGACCTCGCACCATGCACCGATGCCGTATGCAAGGCCATGGTTGGGTTCCTTGAGCTCCAGGGATTACAAAAATAATATTTTGTGTTTGATTTGTTGCAGGTTTTGAAGAGGAATGAGAAGGGGAGCTCACGGGAGTAAGCTGGAAAAGAGAAAGAGGGAGAGAAAATAGATAGAGAGAGGAAGAGAGAGAGAGAACCGGTTGGGGATGTAGAGGGAAAGTATAGAGGGTTCTAGCGGAACCGTGGAGGTTCCTGACTTATCTTTTTTTTAATAAAATTATTATTTATATTATTTTGTAATAAAAAATAATATTTTAATAAAATTGATTGGGCTATTTTTTATTAGGGGTGGAGATGCATTTGGTCTATTACTGTTCATTGGGGTCTAACACTGTTTACTGAGTGGATAAATGCGCTGGGTGTTGGCACATTTGTGTTAGGGTGGAAATGCTCTAAGTGGTGAGAAATTTTATTTTTGAAGTTATTAACTTTTTAATACGCTTATCCTATCATTTGTATTGTAACACATGATGTACCATCCAATGTACCGGTCACTAAAAAATCTTTCAACAATTAGTGGCGTATTTTTCAAGAATACGACAGAGGACTTTTGTTGGTTAATTGCTTGTCTCGAGGCTTTGCAGTAAGTGTTGAGGATGCTTAGCAACTACCGACACTTATCAGGATCGACATTGATGAAAAACAAGGACTTGTCCGCAAACAGTATGTGAGACAGAGTTGAGCATGAGTGCCCCAGGAGAATCCCTGACAAAACCCCCTATCAAAATGGCGGGAGATCAGAGATGAAAGAGCTTCAGTCACAAACAAGAAAACATATAAATATATATTCGATTATATTTGATCTAAGCTGTTAGATTCAATAAATATATAAATATAAAAAAAAAATTGAATGTGGACCGTTGGATTAACCAACGGTCCAATTAAACTGGTTGTTGGGCTACAGTAACGCTGACAGCAGAAAGGGGCAACCCACGTGGGTGAGCCTTCGGCTGGAAAGTTTGTAGCGCTTGAGTCACGTTGGGGAGATTGAGTTTTGGGGTGTGGGCTTCACAACCTATTTTTCACTCTTATCCATGGTTCCCACTTCAATTTGTTGCCTTCATTTTAGGTTTATGTTTGGTTTAGGTTTTGGGTTGGAGTGGATATTTTTTTGTTGGGGGGGGGGGGGGGGGGGTGAAGGGAAAACTTAGGTTTTAACCTATGGTTGGAGTGGGTCTAAGGGGAGATGGGGTCTCCCTAGCGAATTCCCTGATAAGGTTTAAACTTTCCCCACATTTGCCATTGAAAGAGTTAAAAAAAGACATAGTTTGAGTACATGCCATAATTAAGAAGATCCAGTGAGAATTGAACCCCAGCTGGGTTAAAACAGCTTCCAAGAAACCCTGTTTAACACGATCGTAAGCCTTATTCATATCCGCCTTCAAACCTAACTCAAAACCATGCTTTGAATTCTTATGTTTTAGCTAGTGGAAAACTTCATGAGGTATAAAGATATTGTCTGGGATTTGATGACCCAAGACAAAATCACATTGGTGATGGGAGACCAAGCTTGGTAGATGGTCCTTTAGTTTATTGACCAAAAGCTTTGATAAGATCTGGTAAAAGAAGTTGCACAAGCTAATAGGACGAAATTGCGAGATATTTTTTGGGTTCGGAACTTTTGGAATGAGGACCAGGTTTGTATGGTTCATGGTTCGAGAGAGGAGACACTGGGAGGAAAATTTAGATACCGCACCAAAAATAATCCCATTCACCGTTTCCCAGCAGGTTTAGTAGAAGCTACCATGAAAACTATCAGGCCCTGCAACTTTGAGACACCCCCTATCTGGAAAACATCATTTTTATGTCATCTAACTCGAAGGGCCTCATAAGATCATTATTAATAGAGAGAGATACAACCTGATTTAGGCCAGAAAATGCTTCATGAAGTTGACGGGGACCCTCAGTGGAAAACAACCCTTTAAAATATAAGTCGATATACTCCCTAACTTTCGGCTTCCTCTTCAAGCCAAATAATGTTCTCAGTCTTGAGCCTAAGGATCTGATTGCGTTTTGTTGTATTGTGGTTTGGTGGAGAAAGAAGTATTTCTATCTCCATTCCATAACCACGATATATGAGAACGTTGCGGCCAATATAACTCTTCATTTCTCCAGGCCTCTACTAATTTCTCAGTTGAAAGACGGGTCACATTCTGTTTAATGGTGGGGTTAGGTTGATTATCATTCTCTTGAATTGTTATGAGAAGCCTAATAATGGTGGTTCGGTTGTTGGAGAATTTTTTGCTCCAAGACGATATGCGGGTGCTACATGGTTGTAAGAATTCGAGACCAAGACGAAATATAAGAACCATCGTTATTATCATTCCATACTTCTTTAACTACATTAGGAAATTCCGGATCCTTGATCCAGAAAGCTTCTAAATAGAAAGTTCTATGGCCATTACAAACATAAGGGGAAGAGTTTAATATCAACGGTCTATGATCTGAGCCAATGAGAGGTCCGTGCGTGATAACGGTGGATGGCCATTTCTTCATCCAAGTAAGTATGAACTATTACGGGGGGTGTAGTCAAACTTGGATTTGAGAGGATTTTAAAAGACTTTAAAATCCTAGTGTAATCAATTAAAAGATTTTAGAATCCATTCAAATCTAGGTGTAGTCAATTAAAAGATTTTAAAGGATTTTAAAATTCATCCAAATCTAAGTGTATTAAAAAAATTAAGATTTTGGAGGATTTCAGTAAGTTTTTGTGGGATTTGAAAGCAAAAAGTATATATAACGAAGACTAAAAAGAATCCAACCTCATCCCCTAGGATTTCAAATCCTTCCACCACAATCCACCACAATCCATTCAAATTCTTTAAAATCCATATGAATTTTGTAGGAGTCTTTAATCCTCTTGAATCCTATAAAATCTATCACTTTTAAAATCCTTTAAAATCTTAGTTTAACCATGTGGATGCAAATTTCTTCCTCATTGTTCTTGGACAAAATTGCACCTACAAAACAAATAACACATTAGGTCAAGGCCAAGAGCCTCACGCGCCCACGACGAATGGGGGGGCTTTGGCCGAAGAACCTCCGATGCCAAAGTTAGAATTTAAAGAGAAACGTGTCTGGAGAGTTTTTTTGGGTGTTTTGCAAGAGTGTGGAGCTCCCATTTTTAGAGAAAATAGGGTGACATATATAGGGAAAACTTATTTGTCTTCTCCGCACTGCACCGATGCAAGAAAAACTTAATTCTTCTTGTCTTCTTCTTGGGTGGTGCTGCCATGGGACAGTTGTCGGGTTGGTGCGGCACGTCGGTTGGCAGGGGCCAGGAGTCGGCTTGTTATGGGCCAAGGAGGTAATGTGGCAGGGGCCATTGCTTGAGCAGCTCGGTTTGATTGAAGCCAATGATTGGTTCGGCATAGGCCGAAGAAGTGGCGTGGTATGGGCAATTGTTTGGGCTGCCACGTCTGGGTTGCCTGCCAAAAATGAGGAAACTTCTTGAGTTTAATTTCTCAGATGTCGTAGATGGAGCAGCCAAGGATGAAGCTGCCTAGATCGAAGCTGCTAAAGATAAAGTGTCAGATGAACGAATTATTGAGTGCAAAAATGGTTGATGCCCCATGACCATTTGCTGCCTAGTTGATCTTCAATCATTCAATCTTTTGAACTATGTGGCTTTCTTACACTAGAGAGCTTACCCAGATGGGTGTCAGGGAATTAGTTTACCATCTCGCAATGTAGAGCAATTAGTTTGTCTTCTCGCACTAGAGAGCAAACTTATATGGGTGTCGGGGAATTAGTTTACCCTCTCGCATTGGAGAGCAATTAGTTTATCCTTTCACACTAAAGAGCAGACCCAAATGAGTGTCGGGGAATTGGTTTATCCTTTCGCATTGGAGAGCAATTAGTTTATCCTCTTGCACTGGAGAGCAGACCCAAATGGGTGTCGGGGAATTGGTTTACCCTCTCGCACTGGAGAGCAATTAGTTTATCTTTTCGTACTGGAGAGCAGACCCAAATGGTGTCGGGGAATTGGTTTACCCTCTCGCACTGGAGAGCAATTAGTTTATCTTCTCGCACTGGAGAGCAAACCCAAATGGGTGTCGGGGAATTGGTTTACCCTCTCGCACTGGAGAGCAATTAGTTTATCCTCTCACGCTGGAGAGCAGACCCTTTTGGGTGTTGGGGAATTGGTTTACCCTATTGCACTGAAGAGCATGAAAATCATTGTCGTGAGTACAGGTGAAGAAAGCTGGACTACTGGGACAACCGAAATAATCTTTAGCCTGCCTCCGGTTCTTGGTACTTGGGCTGGTGTGTTCTTCTGGTACTCGTCTGCCCTCGGCGTGCCATTAGGCTGAGCTGCTACATTTGTCAGAACAGAAGTAGTCCTTATATCCAGCAATCTATGTGAGGTAGTCCCGTCTGCTCGATCTTATCATTGAAAGATGACTCGCTTATGTTGGTCATGTCTCATCGGAGCGTCATGTTAATAGCTTCGTTGTGCGGCAAATTATGCAATCGCTCGGTCAGAAGCTCTTTCTACTTCTTCCTGAATGTGCCTTTGTTGGGGTGACAGAGTTCTCGGCTGCCCCCGGTCATGACCTGCTGGTCTAGGCTCTTATTCCATGTGTTCGGCTCGTATATGCTGCAGCTGCGGTGGGTGTGGTATGTTCCTAGCAGGCAAGCAGGTAACCCGCAAGCTGCTAGTTGAACTTGAGCCTGATTGAGTGACTGCTTCTCTCCGTCCGCTGTGCTGCTTACTCCGATGTGAGGTGAAGAATGTTCCTTGCGGGCCTTGCCACGAATAAACATTTCACCTGGAAGGTTGCTCATGTTGATTATCGGAGTGTGGCCCCAACCTTAAGATGTATGTTTGTCTGTGGGCCTAACTGAGAGTGCACGCTCCTCCACGCGCTAAGATGAGAGTATACGCTATTTCGGGGGTCCAGTCGGGAGTGTACTCCGTTAGAACGCTTGGTTCGTGACTGGCTAAGTGGCTGCTTGCTGAGACGCTGGTGGAGAGGTTCGTTTGCCCTTGTCTTTCTTCGGGACACCTTATCCGGGGCACATTGGATTTCGGTGCGTTGCAAGAGTTGATTCACCAAGGTTGTCTGTTATGCAAGGGCGCTCGTCAACTTTATGACTTGTTGAGACAAGTGTTGTTCACCATTTAGATTAGAAGAGCTTGGAAAGAATATGCCTCATTGAGCAGTGGAAGTGTGGTAGGCTTTAGGCGCGAGATTTGAATTGGGAAATATCAAATCCGCGGAGAAATGTGGTAAAAATGACCCCGACTCGATGGTTGGTCCAGATGGTTGAGATAGTCTTGGGCCGATTTGAGTCGCTTAGAATGTCGCGGGAGCAAGTTGGGCCACGATAGTGGGTTACTCAGAGGGAACAGGCTGGGCCACGGGAGTGGGCTAGGCCACGAGAGCAGGCTGGGGCACGAGAGTGGGCTGCTTGGCGGGAGCAGGCTAGGCCACGAGAATGGGCCACTCGGCGTGTGATGCACATGGGTGTAAGGCTTGGGCTCTGCTTGGCAACACGTTGGACGTAGAGTAACATGGCTTGGGCTGTGGCCTTAGTGCCATGAGCCACCTTGGATGGCATGGCTCGGGCCGTGGTGGTGACACTACAGACCTCACCACGGATAGCTACTGTGGTAGCCACCATGGTGGTTCTCATGGTGGAAACTCATGGGGGTGGTGCCGCTCCACCTATTGTCACATTTAGCCTCGTGGATCGCCGTGGTCCCATCTCTTGGATGTTGAAATTTTCATTTGTTGAATTTTCTAAATTTCTAGCCATTGTACTTCTCATTTACGTTTTATCAAAGAATTTTTACAAATAAAAAATTCTTATAATAAGAATGTACGAAAAATCTACAAATGGACAAAAGTCTTCTACAAGTATGGGACTCGACTCTCAATGAAAGCACCAATTTGTGGATGCAAATTTCTTCCTCCTTGTTCTTGGACAAAATTGCACCTACAAAACAAATAACACCTTAGGTCAAGGCCAAGAGCCTCACGCGCCCACGATGAATGGGGGGGCTTTGGCCGAAGAACCTCCGATGCCAAAGTTAGAATTTAGAAAGAAAGGTGTTTGGAGAGTTTTTTGGGAGTTTTGCAAGAGTGTGGAGCTCCTCTTTTTAGAGAAAATGGGGTGATATATATAGGGTATGGCCGGTCCCTTTTGGAGAAAAGGTGGCCAGCCCTTTGAGGTATTTTTGCGTAAGATGGGTGATTTAATTGGCAATTAATGGATTAATTAGGTAATAAATCCATTAATTAGCCAATTAACTCAATTTATATGGAATGTTTTGAAGGTTATGGAATAAATACCTTATGGAGAATATAGGATGAGGATGGATGAAATAATTTTGAATTTGTTACCTATTTTGGGCACTTTTGGCTTGATTGAAGAATGATTGTCCACTGCCCGCGCGTAGGAAATCCGGTGTGCCTCGAGGGTAATTTTGTCATTTTTACCAAAAATCCATGTGTCGCCTTGTGATTATTTTTGGCTCCTCAAACTACACCCCCTAAAGTGACCGTTTGTGGCTTTCGTTTTTTCCAGGATAAGGGTATTAACCGATCTCCGGCAGCATAGTTTCATAAATAGAAAATTTCATTTTAATCCTTAAAAAAAAGACTTTTAGATTTTAACATTGTGTAAGATTAAAATCTAATTTTAGTCCCTAATACATTAATCATCTTATTTATTATTTATATTTTGATGTTTTATTTCGTTCTTTTTGGTACATACATTTCGATATTAACATTTAGTTACATTAATTAAATATAATACATTTCGGTATATACATTTAGGCTCATTATAATATATTTCGGTACAACCATATACACTTATGTATTTACATATTTATGTGTCACTAATTTATTTAGGAAATGTTATTAGCACTCCAAAAATTTTATTCTATACTCCTCACATATGTATTTTTCTTTCCTAATATAGAAAGTTTAGAGTGTAGAATGAGATTTTTAGAGTGCTAATAACAATTGCCATTTCTTTTAATATTTTCTCATTTATATTCATTTATAATTTTGAAAGAACTAATATGTGCATATTAATAAAATTAAAATTTTATTGTGAAGACATTAAATAAAAATACACATTAAATAACAAAAATAGAATATAAATTTTAAGTACTTCAAAAACACGGCTTCAAAGGTCTTTGATCCCTTTAGCAAATAGAGAAGCAAAAACCTCCATACATTGTTTTTCCAAAACAACCCCAATCTCAATACTACCATCGCCATCTTTGCTATCTGAGAAAGAGATAGCCCCACTCCTATCAATCGAAACGACTTCGATCTTCCTTGGCCGTCCCCATCCAAAATCAGTATCATAAACCCTAAACAGCTGTGAACCGGCAACAGAAAAAAGTTTATCGGCATGTGGTTGCATAATTTCCATCCAAGCCTCCGCTCCATTCAGAAGCCGATTATCTAAACCTTCTAGGGCTTCACTGATTGCATTTACAGCCACAACCAGCCCGTCTTCTCCAAATACGCCTTCGCTTTCTGCAACTGCTATGCGTGGGGCTATGCAGTTTCCGAAATAGTTTGCAGATATTTGTGCATCCAATCGAGACCTACAATCCACACCAAAAATCAATCGTATTTTTTTGGATTTTATTTCCTCTGCCTTGACCAAGCAAATCCATGCATACGCAATTGTGACGCAAAATGTGGACAAATGAACCGATTGATGTTGTTGTTTCTTCTCTTTCACCAACTGCCTTATTGCTTCAATTTTGGTCGGTGTGAATTGGAAGCACCCTCGAACCGAGTCTGGTTGTGGAGCTTTAAATTGGAAAGGCATCAAGCTACGATTGTTGGGTCGCTCCAAATCCATATTTAGAAAGTGGTTTGAATAAATTAAGTCGATCCTGGTCGGGTCAGAGATGACCCTTCGGTCGTAAAATGGTTTGAGCTGGTCTGGTACCAAATCGGATTCGTGTTTACATATGTAAGCCCATGATTTCACAAACATGGTTGACATCTTGCCGTCTAGGGCAGCATGGTGCACGGATGTTCCAATAGAAAAGCCGTTGTTTGGGAAGAGAGTGATTTGCAATGCAAGTGCTGCGGCTTTTTCGTGACAAGCGTCCAACTGGGGCACGAGAGGATGGTATTCTTTGGCTTCAATGTTAAAGCTGTTGCTTGAAACTAGGTGGTGGAAATCAGCATCGGACTCGGCTACAGTGACCGAAACGGCGTCCCCTCGGAGGTAACTGAGGATTGGCATAGGGGAGTCTTGGGGCCAAGTGATGTTTCCTGCTAAAGGTGGAAAGTGGTGGAGGGTAAGAGATAACGAGGTTTTGAGCTTTGGAAGTATAGAATCGAAGAAGAATGTGTTTTTTGAGGAGGACACTATTTCGTAGAAGTAAAGGCGTTGGACGGGTGGAAACTTTAACCAAATTATGTCGAAGAAAGTTAGAGGAAGAGAGAACTCTTGATCTGCATGTTGTGGAGCAACTCGGCAAATTTCAACTAATTTGATTGATTTATTTGGGTCTGCCATTGCTGTTGGGGGATGGATGGTGTAAAGCTTGATGGATCGTCTAATATATAATTAAAAAAAAACCTATTTTTATTTTTATTAATAAAAAAATGTTTTATAATCAATAAACAGTTGAAGCATTGTCTACCACAAGTCCCACCTAACTTCTTTAGAGTGTCATGAGTCATGATATAATATTATTTTGTTAAAAGTACACATGGTTTAAATAGGACAGTTTTGTATGTGGCACAACTGAAGCAACACGTTCAGATTTCATCTTTGCGTTTTTATCACATGCTGTCTCTGAATTGTTTTATATTCCAACGTATAATTTGTAAAGTAAATTGTAATTATGGTTTTTTAATTTTAATTCAATTAGAGTAATAGTCTTTTAACTAAAAATTCATTATCATTAGTCCATCAACTCATCAAAACGTGCAGCTATGTTCCCTCAATTAAAAATTCATTACCATTGGTCCCTCAACTTTAATTCAACTAGAGAAATGACCTCTTAATTTTAACCCAATTGTAGTAATGGTCCCTCTAACATAACTCGTTTTGACAAAATTTTTGATGTAGTTGATGGACCATAATTACACACTTTGATGAGTTGAGAGACCCTAATTGTATAAATGGTCATTCCAACATAACTTATTTTGACAAAATTTTGACGAAATTGATGAAAATGACCATTGCTACACATTTTGATAAGTTGAGGGACCAATGATAATGAATTTTTAGTTGAGGGACCAATGATACTGAATTTTTAGTTGAATGACTATTGCTCTAATTTGATTAAGGTTGAGAAACCATTGCTACAATTTACTCTAATTTGTATCCATATGCTTCATATGCGCTTTCAAGCTTGCTCCTAAAAATATATATATCCCTACCCCCCCACGTCAATTTCACATGCCAGTCCTTTGATAAGAAATTAAGAAAATATTAAAAATTCGACTGGCTATTTAAAAATTGTCCAATGAATTAAAAATATATGAAAAAAAAGAAAAGAAAAAAAAAAAGAAGATGGATGATCTCTTCATCCCGTGCATAACCATTTTAAAATTATAGGGGTGTATTCTATGAAAAATTTGAGAGATTTCAATAGATTTATAAAATTTTAAGAAGCTTAATTAGTTTGTAGAAATTTTATGTAAAATTTTTATTCAATTTTCTCGAAATCTTATGAGAAAATATGAGATTTATGGATACTTAAAATACATTATGAAATCTCTCAAATTCCTTCTAATTCCTCAACTTTTTTCAAATTCTTTAAAATCAAATTTTAATTGAATACACATGAAATATTATAAACTTCTTTAAAATCTTAATTGAATATACCCAAATTTCTAAAAATTTTAATAAACTATCTTAAAATTCTGATTGAATACACTTTGAATTTCAGAAAATCATTTAAAATCCTAATTGAATACCCTTAGATTCATTAAAATAATTAAAATCTCTCAAAATCCCAATTGAATACACCCCCTTAGATTTTTAAAATGAAACAAGTTCATGTTTCATTTTCTTTTGTGTTTAATTGAAAAAAAAAAAGAAAAAAAAAAAGAAGTTTACAATTGCAGCTTTGCAAAATTAAAAGTAGGGTAAATTATGTTTTATCTCCTCATGTTTTAGTGCAATTACAATCTTATATAACATTTTAAAAATATTGGGGCATTTTGATATAGATGCCTCAAATTTGAATTTTTTTAATCAAACATCTATAACTTTTAAACTTTTGATCAAACATTCTTCTACTAATTTTTAATTAAAAATTATGATTTTTATTGTATTTAATTAACCAACTAGTTCAGAAAATAATATCACAAATATTCTAAAATCACCACAAACACCCTATCTTATCTTATCATAATTCGTTCAAAATGAATTCTTCTTATTCAAATAATTTGTTGTTTTAAATTCTAAAAACACATAAACATCCTATTAACATACAATTATGAAATATAACATGCACATATATTAAATATAGTGTACCAAACATATATATTAAATATAACGTACCAATCATTTGGTACGTTGTTGGTATGTTATATAAATTTAATCTGGGTACGTATTAGTATTTTGGTATGTTATAAAATATTGCTTTTGGTACGTTATGCAATTCTTTATTTAGTACGTACCAAGTTATTAGTACGTTGTATTATCCTTATTTTGCTATGTACAAAACTTATGGTACGTTATATGTAAGTTGTGTAACCCAAAAAAAAGATAACTTTTCACATTAAAACATTGCACTAAAAAATATTTTGTCAACTTTTAATAATTAATTATTGGAATAAGGACTCATTTTAAATAAAAATGTGAAAACTCTTAGTTCACGTTTCTACTATAAATAGTTGTTAAAAAATTCAAATTTATTTTCAGTTGCATGAAATTAGGTAGTCTAGTCTACATCTCAATTTTAATTATAAACGAACTCTTGTTTTTTTATAATCTATATAAAATGTTGAGTTGGAAATTGGAAAAACTATATTTCATCCAATTAATCTTAAACCCCAGTAGATATAATTGAATCCTTAAATTGAGGACGGGATGAGATTCCATAAAAATAGAAATAAATTAATGAATATTATTGAGTGCATTTTTTTTTACATAGAAATGGATTTAAAAGAATTTATAAAATACTTAAATTAAGAATATACCTGGAATATACAGTTTAATTAAAAGTAAAAACACTTTAATTAAAAGTTGAAAAGTAACATATGTTTAATTTAGAAAAACCTAAAATGAGGCATTTAATTTTAATTTACCCAAAAATATTTTAATCTCATATATTTACTTATTATTTTGTTCAATTTCATATCACAGCTAGTTAATTTGTTAAATTAGTGGTTAAATCATAATATGACAACCGCTAATCTCATATTTTTCTGATTTAAATTTAAATTTGTGCCACGTGGTTAATTCATTTAATTATTTTATCTGTAAGAAAAACCCCAAATAATTAAGAAAACCTTACACAAAATTTTCATCTTCTCAAGAACCCAGTCCCCAACCCATCCATCGGCGCGACTCAATGCAAGTCTCAGTGCATGTTTGTTTTCTCTGAAACCATAGCCCAACACATGACATAATGATCAATAGAAATAACCCATTTGAGCTACTCCACGTCGTCTCTTCCCTTCTCTTTCTGAGGCTTTTAAATCCCAGAAAATCCATTCCAGAAATCAGAGGGCAATGGAATCAATGGTTAAAGACGTTGTAAGAAGTTACAATTACATCTAAACCTAAAAGTGTAAAATATAATTTGCTCGTAAAATTAATATGGAAGAAGATAATACCGAATTTATTGCTGAGAGAAAAGGAAATCTGGGTTTTCATTTTCATGTCCCAATTGCTTTATAATCAATAATAATTAATATAGCAGATCATTGGCCTAAATGTCTCACCTAACTTTATATGAGTGTCGGTTAGTAAAAAAAAAAAAAAAAGTAAAATTACAATGTTCATATATCTATTTTCGGCTTTCGTCTTTTCCAGGCTGAGGGTATTAACCGATCTCTGGCAGCATAGTTTCAAAAACATGGCTTCAAAGGTCTTCGAGCCCTTTTAGCAAATAGAGAAGCAAGGTAATTCCATTCTCCGTGAGAGTCCTCCGCTGTGAGTGTCTTTCTCTCCTCCGTGAGAGTCCGTAAGGTTTGCCGTCTGCTTTCAAACCAACCCAACCACCCAATTTCCCTCTCACTGCAGCCCCTGCAACACACCCGCTCAATTAAGTTTTCACCATACCCCTTGCATCCTACCCTCCCCCAATTAATTTCATACCCCCTGCATCCTACCCTCCCCCAATTAATTTCGGGATAGCCCTTCTAGATCTGAATTCTATGATTTGACTGAATCGGTTGTTGGGGGGGGTGGTGGGTGGGGGTGGGGTAAAGGCATAAATGGAAGGTGGGGTAAAAGACATAAATGGGATAGGCGGCATCTAAACCCTCACCCACCTAAAAGACATAATGGGTCGGGAAAGCTTTGAATACCTCCAGATCTGGAACCCAAGAGGCATTAAATGGTGAGGACCAACCCTATCTACTCGCTAATAGGGTGTTTAGTGCCCGTAATCAGAATTAAAACAAGAAGTTGGATTCTGATTACGGAGTATTAAACCATTTACTAAAATATGGTGGGGCCCATATAAAAGAGGGAATCCAACTCCCCAAATTAGAGGAATTGAACTTCCTATATGGATGTGTTAATTGAGTTCCGGGAGAGTGAGGTAATGGGAATGCATTTGTCCTACCTATTATGCCCTCTGATTATTTTTATAATTTCAAGTCTACCACTCAACTCACTGCTCTCTTCTGCTCCTTGCGCACTCTCCCTTCATGTGGCACACCTCACCTTCCAGTTCCACCTCCCCGTACGACCTTCACCACCCAACCCATCAACTTACCTCTGTGCGACCTTCACTACCCAACCCACTAGCTCAAGAACCCCATCCACGTATCCTGAAACCGGATTCAAAAATCAATCACCCAAATCCTGAAAGTAAACAATTCAAACCAGACCAAAACCCACAGAAGCGGAGAAGCAACCACTTAAAAACCCAAAAAATTATTAAATACTTTGCAGGGAGAAGAGGTGGTGGTTATAAGGTAGGGTGAGTGGGGAATATGGAGGTGAGGGCAGGGATAAAAGATACGAAAAATTGCATGGAGAGAGGAGTGTTCTATTCAATCGGGCTTGAATAAGGGCATTATTGATACCACGGGTCTCCTCGAGGAAGAAAAGAGAATCGTGGCTCTAGTGAAGAGCACTGGAACTTCCAAGGGAAGCAGGGAATTATGAGATTTGCAGAGATTTTCTAATAAATTTGTATACAAATTTAATTTTTTTTGAAGAAGGGCATTATAGTAATCACACTAATTTTCATTCCGATTAAGGTGAATTAGTAAACAATTTATATGAATTTAGTACTATTTTTATTCTAATTCCAGAATATTTGAGTAAACAATTTCAACATGAATACGATTCTGATTCTTCCTCATTTCAATTTCTCATCAATTCAATTCTTCTTATTTTGATTCCGGTTACGTATACCATATTTTTATGTACTTGTTGCAACAAGGGTTACAAAAAGAAGTTGGACGGAAAAAACAAGGGAACTTTAACGAAAAGCTCTCAGTACTGTTCATTTTAACGAAAAACCATATTTTTACACTAAAAAGTCAATTTTGGTAAATTGTTAAAACTCAAAGTTTTCAAGCCATTTTCATTAGTTTTCCTAAAAAACAAAGGAGAGGAAAATTCCCAATTGCAAAGCTAGGTAGGGTTTCAATTGTTTATTTATTGTACACATCAGTATAGACCGCTTAAGCCACACATCACATTCAAAGAGTTGGAGTTGGTCTAAGAAGTAAGTATGAATTATTAAAGTGACCATTTGTGGCTTTCGTCTTTTCCAGGCTAAGGGTATTAAGTATTAACTGATCTCCAGTAGCATAGTTTCGAGAAATTATGAAGTGATGCCGTATCACCATATCAGCTTTGATACTTTCACTTGAAATCTACCATATGTACATCTTATATACAGTTGGATTAATATTTATTTTACTTTTACAACATAAATTAAAAAAAATGAAAAATAGTTGCGCAGGGAAGACAACACTGCTTACATCGTAGCAATGAATGAAGTTGACACGCCCCGACCCTGATATTCCCCGAATACCAAGATAGGCACGTGCTGGCCGACACCCGAGGGTGACGAAAGCCATTTATTGAGTGCAAATGCTGAAAACAAGGGTTAAATAAGGTTTATAAATATAAAAGAATAATTAATATGCAAATAAGGACCGTGTTCAGAGCACACCTCTAATCTAGAACACTAAAGAAAATAATATAAAATTGAATGAAACCAAGGAGTGGGTCCTACACCGAGAGGACTCGAAGATGCCGATGCGGAAGTGCCTGGACGTCAGGATTGTATGCTTCGATTCTAAGTCCTGAAGGGGGCGCAAAATAAACATGAGTGGACCAAGTTGATATATATATATATATATATATATATATATATAATAAAACAGTTATCAACATATTAACGCCCAGGTTTTATGAAAACACATATATATAATGATAAACATAGGTTTTCCGAAACCTAGCATGTCGTGCAAGATCTCAAATCATCATTCGCATAAATTAATAATCACTAGTGAATGTCCGATATAACACTTCAGGCCCCTTGTCGGCTCCCCGTCTCTGAGCAGACAGTCAGAGGAAAACACACTCCAGGCCCTATGCCAACACCAAATCGTCGCCCGGGACAGACCGGATCTATCCCTACGTCCCGTAGCGGAAAGGACCACTAGGTAAGTACAAAACCAATGAACATACATATATTGAAAATCAACTTCATAGTATAAAATCATCCATCATCTATACTATAAAGAGGTGTTCTAAACATGTTCTAAATATCATATCGTCATCCATCAGATATTCTATAAGAACATGGGTTATAGGAAAAATAGTAATAATTCAAACTAGCCTCAATAAGCATGTTATCTCATAAAACGTTTCATAAAACATAATCATCAAATCATGCTTTTCATGTATGCATTTCTACTATCAAAACATGCATTTTTAGAAGGGGTCTACTCACAGTACTTCGTCGTCGAAAAGCCACGCCATCTAGCGAAGAAGGAAACGCCACAGATAATCGCCCCTAAGCACATAAAGGGTACACTTAGTCAAACTCTACTCAAACGATTAAATTTAGGAAAACGGACATCGGAAACGGGTTCAGGACGTCGAAATTAGCCTAGGAGGGGTCCCGCATGAAAACCCAAAAAGTCAACGTTGACCGTTGACTGGTCAAAGTCAAAGTCAACGTTGACCGTTGACGGGGTCCGGGTTCGGGTCAACAGGTCAAACGTGTCAGGGCCACGGGTCACGGGTCAGGGCTTTAGGGTTTTGGGTTAGGTGTTAGGTGGGTTGGGTTTTAGGTTAGAAACCATGCGGCCCAAAGGCCTAAATAAAAGGGTAATGGGTTTGGGCTTGCAACCAGGGTTTTGGGCTTGGCAGGAAAGGCCCAAAGGCCTTGGGTTTGGTGGTCGCCGGAAGGAGGGAGAAGGAAGGTTTTCGGCCGGAGAATTCCCAAGCTCCGATGGAGCTCAAAACTCAACCAAAACATGTCATTCAATACACTAAATTGAAGCCCCGAAGGTAAGGAATCGAAATATACCCTTGGTTCCCATCATCGTGGTCGGAGTTAGCCGGAAAACAGCCTGGAAGCCACGGGTGTCCACCGGAACTGGGTAAGATTCAAATGAGCATAACTTCTTCAATACTCAATGAAATTGGGTGAAACAAAAAGGAAAGTTGTAGTACTCAGCGAGACGAAGAGATTAATACCTTGCACGCCGGCCAACTCGCCGTGGTTTGGCCGGAAATTTCCTCGAAAGAGGCGGTGCTCGCGGGAAAACTGGGAAATATCTCCGAGGTGGTTTCTTCGTGGTTTGACGTCCAAAACACAACCACGGGGTTAGAAAAGAGCTATAGGTGTGGGCATGGGTATGTGTGTGTGTGTGTGTGTGTGGGTGTGTGTTCTGCTCGGAGGGAGGGAGAGGAAGACAAAGAGAAAGAAAGAGAGAGAGAGAGAGAGAGTAAGAAGAAATAAAAGAAAAGGAAAAGGAAAAGGGAAGGAACTGGGGGACAAAACAGGGGGTGGGCCCCTTGGGCTCACCAATTAAGACTCAAAAACAATTTTAAAAAGGAAGGTATCCCCCAAACTTAGTGAAAATACAAAAATACCCATTTTCTTACGTAAATCCCAGGACGGGTTGTTACAATCTACCCCCTTAAAACAATTTCGTCCCGAAATTTAAAATCACAACTTAAACCGAAAAGCTTGAAAATAGGAAGAAGAATATATGTATAAAGAGAATCAAGTCAGAGTGGGTGCATCAAAGAGAATATGCCACATCGTCGCGAGCAGTTTGCCAAATCCTTTATCATGCCTTCAAGCTCTTACTTTCTTCCCCATCAGTGTAAAAGTAGAAACATACTTTAATAAGATATAAAGTTGAAAACATATATAGACGTAAGTTCAAAAATAAGTACACAAAATACTAGAGCGTCAAAATAGTCAAAATAAATATGTACTAACATATAGGTCAAAAATTCGTGCTGAACTTAAAACTGAAAACGAGATTACCTCCCCCAAAACATTGTAACGACAAACAAATTAAAGAAAAGGAAGTTAAAATACTTATACTGAAAATCAAAACTGAAACTCAAAGCTGAAAAAAAAGAGTGGGTCTCGCCTAAGCATACGAACGTCACGTACTCCAAGAAAAGATGCGTCTCTAGGTCAAGTCCTAACAATAGCAAATCTGTACCAACTGCTGAAGACGAATCTTCCTGCCCACTTGCTTAACGAACCCAACAGATAAGTTTTCAATACCACAGTCGGCCGCCCGTGATATCGATCACACATTTTTGTCTCGATAAGCAAGCAATAATTTGTTGAGGGTGCAAAATTTCACGCGTCGAAAATTCAATCTTTTGAATACTAGTTCACAATACTCCTTAGCTAACCAGTATTCCATGTAGAACTCTCGTACCATGTCGCAAAAATGGCGTACTCAACCCGAACAAAACAAAAACTGTCATCATAAAACTTTATCCAGTATCAAGTATACTATCCTCCTCGGTTCTTCCAAATGTGACCAACTACTCCAGTGTTTTGCCAACAAATAACCCATTTGAAAACTGTACCTTAGAATTCAAAGGAAGTGGTTACCATGTTAATAGTAGACCCAAAAGCTCGAGCCAAACAAGTAGAAAACGAGAAGTCACCTTCCCCAACAAGCAGTATCTCTTGGGAATCATTGTAGTGCTCAAACCACCTCTCCAATTTTGCTTAGTTGCAGATTTCTAGTAAAACAAGGTCAAAGTTGATGGAAAGAAGGACTCTCAAGTGATTAACCTAAAAATAAATGAGTACACACCTTTCGAGAGAAGTGTAAAGATTATCCGATTCTCACCTCGACCACGATATGGTGCCAACCCAGAGTGCACTAAACCGATCTACTAGAAGTGTTTCAATAATCACGTACTCACAACAAAAAAGTCTTGGAGTGAAACAGTGAAAATATGAATTGAGACGGCACATAACATTGGAAAAGAACCGATGTGATGCCTATGAATTATAATAAGATTGTGATACAATCCGCTGACCTTCTGTACTCAAACCTTCATCCAACTCTTACTAAAAGATCGCACAAACATCACGCTCACGTGCTCACAAACCGAAGGATCCTGGTGCCAAGGTAGTGGAAAACTACGTTAAAGCGAACACATCACATCATCGAAAAGGTCTACCAAAGTACGATACGATGGTTATGAATTGTAGCAAGATAATGAGTGGTGACCATTCAATTCAGCGTGAAGATAATGATGCAATCTGCTGCTTACCTGCACCATAATCTTCACCAACCTCCTACCACAAGACGACTCCAACCTCACACCCACATGAAACTCTTTCTGGTAAGTAGGGTAAGCTTGTGAAAAGATTATGCTCCCAACATTTCTGTCTGAAAATATAAGAATTGGGCGCATACTTCTGCCGAATTGATCGATCGTGAATTCGTCACTGATTGAGCGAGAAACCATGTAAAGAAGGCTAAAAGAACACTCAAGAATTTGAGGATCAAAACAAGTTTATTAAAACTAGAGTACAAGATATCTGCATGAGTGAGAAATCATGCCAAGAACAAACAAACGAAGGAAGGTAAAGATGCAGAAATAGAAATCACTGTTTATGATTATTTGGTTAATCAACACGGGAAGGTTGACTGGATTCTTAGCCAAAAAGGAAAATAGGTATAAGCTCAAAAATGGTTAAGAACTGTTAATAAGATTTGACGAGGCCAAACACATTTCGAAATTCATAAAACTTTGTGAAAGCTGTTTCAAAGTTCAAAAATTAAACATAGAACCTCTGAATCAACAGAATGACGAAGAAGAAAGATACAAAGCAGTCTGCGTAAGCATGCAGTGACACGATTGGCTAACTCAAAGTGATGCCCTTGAGCAAACCAAAGCTCAATGAGTCTAGAGAAATTCAAAGTAAAGCTTGATCTTCGTACAATGATGAATATGGTAGTCTCAAGCCATTACATTGAAAAGTTACAAAGCTGAACAGTTAGTGGATAAGAGCACTGGTCAGTTGGGCTACAAAGACTAAGTTCACCTCCACCGAAAGTATGTGGACAAGGTGCTAGGACTTACCGTCTAGTGCCAAATCTAGGTGAAGTTCAAGAAGTCTGTTTATCCAAACAAGTGTGGATCTTCATCAACCAAAACCAACTACAACAACAAAAAGAATTGCAACTCATTTTGGAAAATTGGTAGGAATAGCGTCTGCTACCGAAGAGTCACTTAAGAAATTATCTAATTTAAATGAAGTCAACGCCCGAAGAGTTTTGGTGTAGAGCTAACGGTCAAAGGTTAAGGAACTTGACTTCGCCGTTGAGGTAAGCAAAGAGGTTACTGATAGAACAATCATCGAAGATTCATTCTACCGATTCACACGAGTTTCTTCAGTGGTAATGAGCCTGAGAACATTGATTTGCTCCCGCCAACTACCACTTACTAATCGTCGTCACCACTAGCGCTTGCTTGCTCAAACACGCACTTCGAATATTTCAAGTAGTTGCCACTGCAATATGACTCTGCCCGCCATTCCTAGGGAACGCATGTCGCAGAGTGATGTTATCGTTTCAGGGTTCTAGTTGATCTCGACCAACTCGTATCGTCAAGATTTTTTCGTTTCTCGAGATTTCGATGTAGAGCCGACCCTGCCTGCAATTCCCTGAGAATGCACGATGTAGAGTATCGATCTAATGTTGAAAGTCATCCAACAATCCACTTCCTCACCACTGAGGCACAATCCCGACACGAATTCTTGTATTTCAACCAGAAGGCGAAAATTCAAACAGAGAAAGGTTCGAACAACTAAGCCGAATGACACTAAATCCGGAAGTCATAACATCCAAATGATGTCATGACAGACACACTACTGCAGTAATTGAAGGTCCTAAGTATGCTCTGAACAAAACCACGCTCTGATACCAATCTGACACGCCCCGACCCTGATATTCCCCGAATACCAAGGTAGGCACGTGCTGGCCGACACCAGAGGGTGACGAAAGCCATTTATTGAGTGCAAATGCTGAAAACAAGGGGTAAATAAGGTTTATAAATATAAAAGAATAATTAATATGCAAATAAGGACCGTGTTTAGAGTACACCTCTAATCTAGAACACTAAACAAAATAACATAAAATTGAATGAAACCAAGGAGTGGGTCCTACACCGAGAGGACTCGAAGATAACGATGCGGAAGTGCCTAGACGTCAGGATTGTATGCCTCGATTCTAAGTCCTGAAGGGGGCACAAAATAAACATGAGTGGACCAAGTTGATATATATATATATATATATATATATATAAAATAAAACAGTTATCAACATACTAACCCCCAGGTTTTATGAAAACACATATATATAATGATAAACATAGATTTTCCGAAACCTAGCATGTCGTGCAAGATCTCAAATCATCATTCGCATAAAATAATAATCACTAGTGAATGTCCGATATAACACTTCAGGCCTCATGCCGGCTCCCTGTCTCTGAGCAGACAGTCAGAGGAAAATACACCTCAGGCCCCTTGCCGGCTCCCCGTCTCTGAGCAGACAGTCAGAGGAAAACACACTCCAGGCCCTATGCCAACACCAAACCATCGCCCGGGACGGATCGGATCTATCCCTACGTCCCGTAGCAGAAAGGACCACTAGGTAAGTACAAAACCAGTGAACATACATATATTGAAAATTAACTTCATAGTATAAAGTCATCCATCATCTATACTATAAAGAGGTGTTCTAAACATGTTCTAAATATCATATCGTCATCCATCAGATATTCTATAAGAACATGGGTTATAGGAAAAATAGTAATAATTCAAACTAGCCTCAATAAGCATGTTATCTTGTAAAACGTTTCATAAAACATAATCATCAAATCATGCTTTTCATGTATGCATTTCTACTATCAATACATGCATTTTTAGAAGGGGTCCCCTCACAGTACTTCGCCGTCGAAAAGCCACGCCATCTAGCGAAGAAGGAAACGCCACAGATAATCGCCCCTAAGCACATAAAGGGTACACTTAGTCAAACTCTACTCAAACAATTAAATTTAGGAAAATGAACATCGAATACGGGTTCAGGACGTCGAAATTAGCATAGGAGGGGTCCCGCACGAAAACCCAAAAAGTCAACGTTGACCGTTGACTGATCAAAGTCAAAGTCAACGTTGACCGTTGACCGGGTCCGGGTTCGGGTTCGGGTCAACAGGTCAAACGTGTCAGGGTCACGGGTCACGGGTCAGGGTCACGGGTCACGGGTCGGGGCTTTAGGGTTTTGGGCTAGGGTTTTGGGTTAGGGTAATTGGGTTAGGTGTTAGGTGGGTTGGGTTTTAGGTTAGAAACCATGCGGCCCAAAGGCCTAAATAAAAGGGTAATGGGTTTGGGCTTGCAACCAGGGTTTTGGGCTTGGCAGGAAAGGCCCAAAGGCCTTGGGTTTGGTGGTCGCCGGATTCCAAGGAGGGAGAAGGTCGGTTTTTGGGCCGGAGAATTCCCAAGCTCCGATGGAGCTCAAAACTCAACCAAAACATGCCATTCAATATACTAAATTGAAGCCCCGAAGGTAAGGAATCGAAATATACCCTTGGTTCCCGTCATCGTGGTCGGAGTTGGCCGGAAAACAGCCTGGAAGCCACAGGTGTCCACCGGAACTGGGTAAGATTCAAATGAGCATAACTTCTTCAATACTCAATGAAATTGGGTGAAACAAAAAGGAAAGTTATAGTACTCAGCGAGACGAAGAGATTGATACCTTACACGCCAGCCAACTCTCCGTGGTTTGGCCGGAAATTTCCTCGAAAGGGACGGTGCTCGCGGGAAAACTGGAAAATATCTCCGAGGTGGTTTCTTCGTGGTTTGACGTCCAAAACACAACCAGGGGGTTAGAAAAGAGCTATAGGTGTGGGCATGGGTGTGTGTGTGTGTGTGTGTGTGGGTGTGTGTTCTGCTCGGAGGGAGGGAGAGGAAGACAAAGAGAAAGAAAGAGAGAGATAGTAAGAAGAAATAAAAGAAAAGGAAAAGGAAAAGGGAAGGAACTGGGGGACAAAACAGGGGGTGGGCCCCTTGGGCTCACCAATTAAGACTCAAAAACAATTTTAAAAAGGAAGGTATCCCCAAACTTAGGGAAAATACAAAAATACCCATTTTCTTACGTAAATCCCAGGACGGGTTGTTACAGAAGCCACCATGGGGCCAGAGGGAGCGGAGGCCCCCACTCAAATTTATTTATTTTTTTATTTTTTTTTTTGAAAAAGCCCAATGCATATAGCAATCCCACGTGATACGACATTTTTGGATATGAAATTTATGAAGAATCAATTATGAAATGGAATGGAGATTAATAGATGAATGATAACATGATTATTTTTATAAAGAGATGTTGGATGGTATTGGTAATGAAGTTGTCATACAACACATTTTAAAAAATGAAAATGTGTCAACAAATATTATAATATATATGTTGTATGAAAACCTTATGGATTAATATATGTGTTTTGTTTAGTAAATTATTGATCTTCTTAATTTATGACTTTGTTGTTTAAGGATGTCCCTATCCATATAGATTTCTAACTTCGTCCCTAGTCGCAGCTTGTCAGCGATAGCAACGAGGATGTGAGGGTCGTAGCAGTCGGGGCTTCATCAAACCTTGTATGCAGGTAGCCTGGCCTTGAGAGCCATGCTGCCAGTGACTCCTTTTGTGTACCCGAGAGTAGATGTTGAAAAAATGAATCGTCTAGCGGCGATCTAGACCATGTGAGTCTTATGACCGTCAAAGTATCTAGGGGAGCGGTACTCCGTGGTCTCATTCATCTTGCCATCAGTGGATTCAAATCCGGCAGAGAAGAAACGGGTGTCGATGTGCTTGCGGTTGCAGAGGTTGGCTGAAAAATCGTTCATAGCAACACAACAGCCTTTCCATTTGGTGGGGATGGGCCCATTTCATGAAATAGTTATTTCCAATCCAAGTTTCTGATTAGTGGTCCAAATTAAAGGTTATTTATTATTGACAATTTATCATATGAAGAAATCGTTAAGGTTTTTGGGAAGAGATAGAGAGGGATGACAACCATAACAAGGGGGAAGCTATGGGGACTAGAAGATGACTATAGGGCTATAGGCTAAAATCTAGCCCAAAATGCTTCAAAACTCAACTCTAATGGAGGGTTGGGCAAAAAAACAAGTGGACCCACCAGCCAAGCTTCAACCCTTTAGCCATCAGGTTGGATATTCTTAGCCAGATGGGTAGCCCCTTTGAAGGGCCTTTTTTTTTAGGCCAAAATTTTAATAAAAAAAATTAAAAATTCTGATTTTTTTTTTTCCTTATAAATACCTAAGTCATTTCTACACCATTTCTCACATCTGTTTCATTAATACCCCTCCCTTACCTGTTCCAATAATCTAAATTAAAATTTTTCAATATTTTTTCAAATGGCCACATCTTCAACCAAAGGATAAGAAATCCAAGGCTTATTCATTTAGCGACAAGTGGCACTCAAATTATGTCTGGAAACCTTATTTTAATATGGTAGTTTAATTCAATTAACCAATAAAATTAAAGAATAAACTTAAAATAATAAATTATTGAGGGGGCTAAAAATAGCCCCTTTTGGTTGGAAATGGTATGTAAATATGGTCTGACACTATTCATAAAAAAATAATTTCTTGCAAGGCTATAATAGTCCCCTTGAGTTACATGAGCTTGAAACCCTAGAGGAACTTGCGGAGTAGTGAAAGAAACCCCTTGATAGCCGGAAATGTCAGAAAGCTGAACTAGAGATGGTGTAACAAGATACTGAAATTGAGAAGAATAATCCTGAAATGTATAGTTAGCACCCAGTGAAGGAGGATGAGGAGCCCATTGGTAAGCATAGTTACCCATGTGTTGACAATCAATGGCAAAATGGCCCATCTTGCCATAAATATGACATTCTTGCACAACTTGAGTAGTTTTATTTCTGTACAGACAAGTCACTACCATATGCCCCTTCCTTGCACAAATCTAACATTAAAGAACTACATTTTGTTTATTTGAAGTATTACCAAAATGATTTCTAGACCCATTAAAACCATTGGCATTATTAGGAGGAAACTGATGATAAGACTGAGAAGTTGAACCACCTGAATTAAAAGAATCAGGAACAACAAGACCAAAGCCAAAGTTGGGTGGAAATGGCATAGAAGAAGTAGAACCAGTGGAAGGACTAAATGCATGTGAAACTGACTGATATGCAGAATTACCACCAGAAGAAGATAGAATTGAACCATTAACATACATAGCTGACATGCTTTGAACAAGAGAATGCATCCTAGCTTCTATAGTCTTTTCAGCCCCTAAGAGTTAAGCCTTGAATTCTTTCAATGAAATAGGTGTTTCTTTGGCTAATACCACAGTTCTGATCATATCAAACTCAAAAGGCAAATCAGTCAATGCAGTAATAACCAAATCATTATGTGTGATCTTTTCACCAGCTGTAATGAGTTTCTTTTTAATTGTCTTAAGCCTCAACAAATACTTATCAACACTATCACTTCCTTTATGAATAGTGTGTAACTCAACCTTTAAATGATTCACACTAGCACTATAGACAGACATATACCTATCTTGTAGGGCAGTCCAAGCTTCATGAGTAGTTTTACAACCAACAATATATTCCATGGCATCATCACTCAAAGTGGCAATAAGAAAACTCAAAAGAACCATATCAGTTTTAATGCATGCTTTATATGCAGTACTAATTTAAGTGGTAACCCCCAATTCAGGAGTAAGAACAAACTTGGGAGGACAAGGAGTTCACTAGTAAAATGGTCAAACAAATCATAGCCATGCAGAATAGAGCAAAATTGAAAATTCCACTTGATGAAATTATTATCATTCAACTTAATAGTCAACATTCCCAAAAAAAAATTCAAGTTTAACCGAGTCAATCAACTTGCTTGAGTAAATTAACAACAAGAATCTACGATCATTATGAACAATTGGTTATTGACCTTAATTCATCAACCACTATGAGATTAATTGGCATCGGCCTTCAAGAAAGCAATCAGATATTCAACTAAAAAACAAGATATGAAACGGTTCATCTAGGCCTCGGCCTTTAACATAGATGAAACAAACAATTGAAATCTGGAGAAAAAAAAAAAAAATCCCAAATTTTCACTACAATAGAAATCTAAAATCGAAAGAGAGAATCAAGAAAATCTCACTAAACAGAGCAGTGGAAAGAACCCATCCAGAATGAATCGCGTAAGCATATATGCTTACGATACCATCTTAACAATCTTGCATGAATTGAAGAATCTATGAGATGAACAAACCCTAGTAATCTTGTAGAAGAAGAAAAGAGAGCTCAAATGTATTTCTCTGAATATTCTGTTTACAATATGACTGACTTAACTAATGAAAAGAGAGGGAAAGCCTATCTATACATATCTCAAAGGTAGCTTATATCTGAAACTAATGCTAACCTGCCAATTGCCTTATGTGGCACATGTATGTCCAATAACTTTATTTGAGTAGTCATGATGACATATTTTATTTATTTTTTTAAAGAAAACATGGATAAAATCAGACAAAGTTGTATGTCGCACAGCCGAAACAATGTTCATATTTCTATTTTTTTAATCACCTGCATGAATTTCATTTCATAATAATAAATAGGATTACAAACAATGTTGTATATCTAGGAAGCAAGAGTATTTTAATTTAGTTTTAGTTTCTCGTTTCTTTTCAAAAAAAAAAAAAAAAAAAAAAAAAAAAAAAAAAAAAAGAAGAAGAAGAAGTGTATTTTACTATTTTAGTTTCAGAATTGCATCTACTAGAAAAAGTGACATGTGAGTATTGAGAAAACACTTCAATTTGATGTTTTTATCAAGAAAAAAAAAACAGTTTAAAGCGCCCAACAAAGTATGAGTACCCAATATAAAATCAATTAGCAACAAATGAAAAGGCTCAATAAGATCCTTTAGACACTTAATGCATAACTTGCATTTTGCACGAGAAATTTTTAGTTGTGACGGGAACACAAGTGGTACACCACGTGTTTTAATAGGAGTGGTGTGAAATTTTATTTTTTAAGTTATTAACTTTTTAGCACACATATCTCACTATTTATATAGTAACACGTGGTGTACCACCTCGTGTATCGATCACACTAAAAAATCTCTCATTTCGCGCAATATTATTCCTATCTGAGCCATAGCAAGTTTGGTGGATTTGGATCCTCTCCTGAGCTAATGGAGAGGATCCTCCATACCAATCATCATGGGCCGTTAGATTTTTATCCAACGGCTACAAGCAAAAGAGTCACTTTTAAGTTATAATGATTGTAGCCGTTGGATAAAAATCCAACGACCCATGATGATTGGTCAGAAAGATCCTCTTCATTAGCTCAGTAGATGATCCAAATCCGAGTTTGGTGAGCATGGTTGCGGATCTACTTTGCAAACCTCAACCACTTTTAGATCTTGCATGTTGGTAATGGAGAATGTTAAACAAATTAACAGTTTATAATTGATATAAATAATGTCCTTAATTCTTTTTTAATGCCGACCATATGGTTTGGTGGGTCATTTTTTATTTTTTGGGACTATAAGTCTTGCAACTTACCGTCATTAAATTCAAACACGATAATGTCAGTCACATGCATTAGTAGAACTTGTAAATTCCACTGACATCAAATTTAAGTATTACTCTATAAAATAAGGCATATCTGAGATTTATCAACCAATTTTATGAAGTGCAAATATCTTCTTATTTACACTACACAAAATATAAAGAAATTTAATATATAAAGAAAATAGTAGCTTAGAACTTTAATTTTCTTAATAGTATCGAGTAAGTTAACCTATGCATTGATTTTAATATTAATTCACGTTTTGCACGTCATTTAACATGTGTTGTTTAAGTGTTAGACTTAAATGATCCAAACGTGAAGAGCATGTTTAAAGTGTGAATCACACATACATTTCATGTGTTTATAATAAGTTGAGGTTAATTTTCATGTTACCGATTGATTCACATATTTTAATTAACTTTAATTAAATTCCATCAAATTATTGTTATTTATGAAAATCCGGAAAAATAATGGTTGATGGAATAACTAGGTAGCTCAACTATGTTTCTAATGGTCTCCTAATTTTTTTTTTTTTTAAAGTAGTGTTTTACCTGAAACAGTTGACCTAGAAAATTCTGATTTGATCTCTCCAACACATACCGGCATGTACCGGTATAGCACCAGAAAAGAAATTGAACATATGATCTAACGAATTTTACCCTAGAAATTAGGGCATGTTTGATATACTTCTCGCATCCAATTTTTTGCTTCTGAAACTAATGAGTACTAAATAAATATACCAACATTCATAATTGTCTATTGCCATTTGGTGTTGAGTATACTGGCCAGACAGAGGTACTCGAAACCCTAGAGTGCCCGAGTGATCAAGCTATTTAACAACGGCCCATTACAAATGAGACCTTCCAAAAGGTTAGCCATTTAATTATTCTTGTAGACCTGGGTAGTTTTTTTGGGTAGTAAAGGGATGGCTTTCTGTTGGCAAGCAAGTAAAGATCTCTGTACCTTAGATAGCCAATCAAGTAAATAGGCTCGGTGTTTGACGTCTCATTCAACGGAGGCCCTCAAGCTCTCACCCTGGATTATTTGCCAATTAGAGCTAATAAAGTTTGGTGCTATTATATAGTATTGTATCGGTTAAATTTACGAGTTTTTTTCATTTTATTTTTATTTTTTAATAGCACTGCTCATCATATCGGTCATCGTCTCTAGAGAACATTATTGCTTGATCCTGTACTATATGTAAAACTAATATGTTGATTGAAACTAAGCTTTCTCTGCACAGTGACATTTAAGATTGGTCTGCACTAAGATTACTAAATTAAAGGGGATACTCTTATTCACTACAAAGGTAAAAATGTCCCAGTAACAATATTGTTAGAATGTCCCTATAACACAATGAACGTTTTGATGGTAGGAATTATAATGTATACTTTAAAAAGCTAAATATTAGTAAGATTTCTGTAATTAATTCAAACCCTGCCCTCATTTTTCATTCTCATTTTCTCTTCTTCCTAACTTTCATTGACATATTACAACTTAATTAACTTCTTCATATTTCACTTGGAATCTGTGTGATAGTTTTAGCCTACATTGTCGCATTTGTGTAATTAAAAATAATATGTTAGGGACACCAAATTTATATATTCACTCAAACCTGAAGATAACACTAACCTACCTAAACAATCAAGTCTTGCGACCTCACCGTCTCAATGTCGTGTCGTCGCACCGCCTGATAATGAGTTTCCATCTTATATATTTCTAGTACTCACAACCGGTTATAAACAAATCTTCTCTTCATATAAATTTCGATTCACAGAAACATACTTCATGTGCATCGACTAATAATTCGAAATTTTTATATATAAGTTGAGCCATGGTCTTAAATAAGAAGCAATTTTGCTTCTACATAGCCATATATGGTTGGTACCAATATAAGAAGATTATATAAAATTTCAGTAGTTTTGCAGAGCTTTGAGCCTGGCTAAAAGCTGTTCTCTTCCTTTGATAATATAGACTCTATTAGAATTGATATAGCCCAAAAAATGCCAGACTCATATAATTGAGATCAGTTGTCTGCGATATAGGGCAGCAACGTGTAATGTGGGCGATGGCGATGGTTTTTTCTGCAGCTTTTTTAATTAGGTTAAAACTGTTTTTTTTCTTTCTAGAAGGATTTAATAAGTCCTGATTAGTTTACATGCTGGCAAGTTTAGTGTTTAGCATTGCCCTTAAAAAATAGAATGATTCAGTATCTAGAAAAAAAAATGAACTTTTCCCTTCAAATAGTAGTAGAATACTTAATTATTTATCAATCTTTTCTTCTAGTTGGGAAAAAAAGCGAGACGAGCAAAACTCAAAACACATGCTGGTTCGGAACGAGTAATATACTGCAGGTAGATTCAGAAGGGGTTTTTTTTTTTTTTTTTTGGTCGAAGTAGATTCAGAAGGTTGAGCGTGATGACTCAAGAGGTGAAAGAAAACTTGTGTCTGGAATCCAGGGACCATTTATTGGGGCAAACGCCCTTCATTGTCAGTTTGTAAACATATAGCTCTGTACGTACTGTGCCCGATCTTGAGATGCCCGCCAGTACTGCTTGTTTTTGAGCTCTTTGCACACAGAGATGAAAACCCTAAAAGTCTTTCTGTCCTGTCTCTTTCTTCCCCTGCAGAAGAAGCAATGAAGGGCCTCCCTCTGTTTAATTTTCTCCTCTCTCAGACACATACACAGGCTGCAGTGTTATTCGATCTGTGTATATGTCATATGTGATATAACTATGTATGCAGTGCAGCTCTAGTTGAATACCAACAGAAAACTCTTCCGCTGAGACTTCCAAAGTAATTAGGGATTTTTAAGCTTGGTGGAAAAAAACTAGGGTTGTGAAGTTTCTTGTTAGTGTTCTCACTTAACTTCTTGGATAATTAACTAGGGTTTTTGAAGTTCTTGGAAAATAAAATTAGCCAATGCCAAAATTGTGCAACTCCGGTTTTGGAGTTCTATGATCACGATTACGTCTTCAAATAGGAAATATACCTAATCGTTCTGAAGGTTAAAGCACTAATATTTGACATTTAAGGACTAAAAAGAAACAATTGAGAAAGAACCTTGCATACGTGTCTATAGATCATCGAGAAGATCATTACTTCCAATGGTTTAATAACTTGGTTTTGTGGAAAAGAGCAATGCAAATTTCCTTATGGCTGGGTAGGGTGTCAGCTGCTATGTCATCAAGTCTTCAAATTACTTCGTGCATATCTCTCTGCAAGAAAAAGTTGTGTGGTCCTATTCGTACTCACTACTCAGTGGATCTTTTAAAAGAAAATGCATGTATTGGTCCCTCACATCTTAGGCAGCTTCTCATTGTCCGAAGTACCTATCATACACATGCTAATGTAGAGTTATAGAGACCACAAATTTTTGTACCCCGTGGTAAAGCCAAGTGGATATATATAATGAAAAATTGATCTTCATATATATGAAATCTGCTTGTTGATGTAGAACAGTTGGCTAATGATTGAGGAGCAGCTTGATAATCGTAGTTCATTAACAGTAAAAATTATTTTTAGATTTGGGTTCAAACTTTAATTTGACACATAATACGTCCCTTCAATACAAAAAATGATGAGGCCCTAACTCACATATGTTCCGTAACATATGAGTATTTTGCCCTCAAATTCTATCGTTAGGTAAAAAGGATTTTAATTTCATTGATATTTTCTTGAATTTTGTCGTCTTTGTTTTTCACATGGTGTTCTAAGGTGTTGCTTGATTTTCCTTTACATATTACATTGAGTCACTTGTCCATCTATTTTCTTCTCTTTGTCCTCCTTTATAGTTCAAATGTTTACGCTTTTCTTTTTCAAGAAACCTCAATATTTATTGAGTTGGAAAAAAATTCCACCTAGACAGATGATCGAGAACATAAACTTTATTCCTCATGGTTCAATTGGAGACCATATAGAAAAATAAGAAGAAAAAAAAATATATGAAAAGAGGGGCATAAAAACAAAGCGGGGATAGTTCAAGTGTGTGATGCAATTAGAGAGAATAGGGATAAATAGTTTTATATATATAGTTAGGCTGCAGATGAATATGTCAATTCCAATGATTGATTAATTGGAATCATTTATTTTTGAAGCGTACTCATACAACCTAACATATATGTGTGATCCAGTCATTGTTAAAATCGGACCACGCATCTTGAGTATTTGGATGTGGGAGGAAAACTTCAGCTTACTATAAGGTTTTGTCCACATGAACATGTTCATCTTCCTTGGTACTTTAGGCGTGCATGTGAAAGGGATATATCTAAAACCTTTAATTTGTTAATTGTCGATAAAGCAACACTCACCACTTTCGAATGTGCAACATCCATATGGTCCCCAATTGAAATTTTCTAATTTTGTATTTGATGTATATAATCATATGTTGCATGTACATATGTACAGGTAAACATTACATTAACACATGTTGCTCACAAGACGTGCCATATCTAATGTGATTTTAGCAGCTAGCTAGAGATTTTCAGATTATTAGCCCTCCTAAATCCTAGTTAACTAATTGTTATTGTCACGATGATTGTTTAACCTTATGCATGCGTGATGAGAAAAATGATGAGATATCGACTAAGTTGATGGTGAGAGTGCCACGTGGCACGGTATGTACCACTGCTTTATCTTTCCTTGTAGCATGGTCGGTGGGATTCTGGCGCCCTCCTTTTCCTCTCAACTTGCTCCCTACTTCTTCTTCTTCTACAAGTTTATTCTCATATTCTCCACATACTTGCAGAATCATTTAATCTTCAAAAGTACAGGCGGCTGCTTGGTTGGTTTTAGTAGTTCTCCACCAAACTCACAAAGTCAATTTAGCTACGAAATTCAAAACCATATATACTTTCTTTGCCATTCCGTGTAGTGCTGTATATCATCAAGCACCAAAATCTATCTGCAAAACAAGAAGCAGAAAATGTTTACTTTAATGTAAGTTGGGTCAATTTCAAGTAAGTAGTTCAAAATCATTACCATATGCTAGTTGGGTAACCCTAGAGTACTTCATAATTATTAAATAATTAGCATCACATACCTAGCTTTATATTTGTTGCTTTACTTTAATTCGATTAACATATGTATGCGAGACAAGTGAACTTCGGATTCCTGGAATAAATATTTCAATAGCTTGTGAATTTTGAGATACTTTCGAATTTTTTTCATGAAACAATTCATGAAAGCTGTATATATATTAGGTTTTTTATTTTGTGGATCATCATACAGGCATGTCATAGATATTAGCTTAGCAGCAAACACTTTTTTTGTTCATTTATTTTCTTTATAATTCATTTCTTTCATGATTGATGGTGTAGCAGATCATGCTAAAAAAAAAGAAAGCACATGAAGAAGAGAAGCATATCATGATTAATTCGTGAAGTTTATCATCGCAAATAGAATAGAAATCTGGGTGATGAGCTGAAATGATGAACCAATGACGAGAGGGTGCATAACAGCATAAGATGATTAAGATTCCCATTAGTGAAGCAGATTTGCAAGAAGCAGGAGCTGGCAGTTCAAGTCGTGATGACCAAGCCAACAAAATTTCATCAAACCCTAATTTATCTTGTCCATCAACTCCATGGCTAAGGTTGAAGGACCCAAGGATTGTGCGTGTGTCCCGAGCCTTTGGAGGGAAGGACAGGCATAGCAAGGTTTGCACCATAAGAGGACTTCGAGATCGGCGGGTGAGGCTATCGGTACCCACTGCAATCCAATTGTATGATCTTCAAGAAAGGCTTGGTCTTAACCAGCCTAGCAAGGTTGTCGATTGGTTGCTTGATGCCGCAAAGCATGAAATCGATGAACTTCCTCCGCTGCCAATGCCACCACCTGGGAGTTTTGGTCTAAATCATCCATCATTAGGGCTGACTTCATCTCATGGTGACCAAACCAATGCTCATGCCCAGTTATCTCATAATCATAGTGGAGAAGGCCCTAGCAGCGGAATAGATAGATCAAATTTTTGGCCTAGTGGTTCGGATGCTCTTTGGCGAGCAAAGTCAAAAGAAATTGTAAGAGACACAAGAAATGAGGACGAGGGAAATCAGAAAGATAATCTTGGAATATCAGATGATCAAGAACAAGCAGGCAATAATGTTGATGGTAATTCATCAAACACATTCTTAAGAAGTAATACCAACCCTCCATTCTTTCCAGGTCTTCTGAATAATTCTACGAATATGCCTTATGCGTATCATAATTGGGATCATTCTCATCAGACTTCAAATTTTCCACTATCTCAATTAGGAAGCCATGGATTCCAATCCCAAACTACAGATCTCCACAATTTCCCTAATGTCCTCTCGTTGCCATCCACATTGTCTTTATCAACGACACGATCTTATTTTCCTTCGCATAACATGGCGGCTACAGGAGAGATGGATCCAAGACAATTCAACCACTTGCAAATGCTAAACTCTACTAGTAGTACTAGAACTTCACAAAACCTATTGCCCAATTTTCTTTCTACACCAGCTCTAGACCCTAGTAGCCAAACTCTGAGAGCACCCCATTTGAGTATGGTGACTAAGCTTGTGCATTCTTCAGACAACACTGGCAGTGGTCATCACCCAAATAACAATCAGGAGCCTCCGTCTCGATGATGCGTAGCTGATGCTTTTAATTCAAAGACTCATGAAAGCCTAAGCTTGCTTTATGGCTCAGATTGGTCGTCTTTTGTAAATGGGAGCTAGGTATAGTGCAGGCAAAGGTACAAGAACACATCGTACTTTACTGGGTTTAGTCGGTTTACTTAATGTCCATTTCAGATTAAAGATACCATATATGATTTGATTTCCTACTTAATTTTGGTTTATATTATGCGACATTTGCATTTAAATTAAAGTAAAAAGAAAGAGTTTTCGAGCATAAATTCGATTGAAGCATTGTTAATGGTGTGAAGCTACATCGTACATTCATTATTCATTTTTAATTGAATCTTGTTACTTAGATTTCGGTGTGTATGCTATGTTGTTAGTTAGAACAAATAAGTTTTTTATGTTAAAGTTTATGAAGCAGCAGAGCACAAATCAAAAGAAATCAATAAGATTTTGATTTGTACTCAGAAAAACATGAAGAAAATGAAGGTGCGAAGAAGATGAAAGGTTCTGTTTCTTTTTTTCTGATTCTATTCAACTATGACTGAATTGATGAAGCTACAAAACATAGAGTGGGGAAGGAGATATAGCCGTTTGAAGGCGCACTCACACACCCACCTCACACACACACTTACGTGCTCATCAAATGCTCACATATAAGTGAGCTGTTATACCATGAGACACACACATCTAACCTATTAGCTTTGATTTAATCTGAACCTTACATTTTAAACTAAGAGCAACAACTTTGAATTACAAGGGAAAACAAAACACTTTAATTAGAAGGCAGCTGCAAAGCTTAAACATCAACACTCTCCTCTAAGCTGGCAGATGATTTGACTCTTAGCATCTCTCTGAAATAATTGAACTTCTCCTTTGGTAGTGCCTTAGTCAGGATATCTGCCATTTGTTCTTCAGATTTGCAGTAAACAAGCTCAATCTCATTCTCTTGTAATGCATCCCTGATGAAATGAAATTTTCTGCTGATGTGTCTTGTTTTCTGATGAAACACAGGATTCTTGGCAATAGCTATTACTGAAGTGTTATCGCACATTAGCACAGTAGGTTCAACCTGTTCTTCCCCGAAATCTTCCAAAACAAATCTTAACCATTTGGCCTAAGATGTTGCTTCAGCAGCACTTACATATTCGGCTTCTGCAGTGGATAATGCCAATGTGTTTTGTTTGACTGATGCCCAAGAGAACACACCCGAGCCAAGATTGAAAGCATACCCTGATGTGCTTTTCATGTCATCAATACTCCCAGCCCAGTCACTGTCACAATATCCAATAAGAAGTGCTAACTTTCCTTTTACATATTCAATGCCAAAGTCCATAGTACCTTGAATGTATCTCAGTACTCTTCTTGTTGTTCCCATATGCTTCTTAGTTGGGCCATGCATGAATCTTGCCAAGAGACTAGTACCAAACATTATATCTGGTCTAGTGGTAGTAAGATACAAAAGACTTCCCACCAATTTCCTATACTCAGACTCATCTGCAGCTTCACTTCCATCATTCTTGCACAATCTTTCATTTGCTACAAGTGGTGTTCCCACAGATTTACAACCTTGTAGACCAAATTTCTCCAACAACTTCATTGCATATTTCTTCTGATGTATGAAGATGCTTTTCTTGGTTTGAACAATTCCCATACCAAGAAAATTGTGTAGCAATCCCAAATCAGTCATCTCATAGTGCTGCATCATATCATTTTTAAACCTGTCAAGCATTGTGTCACTACTTCTAGTGTACACAATATCATCAACATACACAGAAACTATGAGAATCCCTGAGTTTTCAACCTTAGTATATAAAGTGGCTTCATTAGGACTTCTTTTAAAACCTGCCTTGGTGAAGTAAGAATCAATTTCATCATACCAAGCTCTTGGAGCTTGTTTAAGGCCATATAATGCCTTATTTAACTTATACACCTTATCCTCTTTGCCTTGCATGACAAATCCTTGAGGTTGATCAACATAAACTTCCTCCTTGAGTACACCATTAAGGAATGCAGATTTTACATCCAACTGCAATAGTTGCCCTTCTTTCTGAGCTGCAAGTGCTATCAAAGTCCTTATGGTGTCAAGCCTAGCAACTGGTGCAAAGGTCTCATTAAAGTCAATTCTTGGCTTCTGTGAATAACCCTTTGCAACCAGTCTAGCTTTGTTTTTCTGAATGCTTCCATCAAGATTCAGTTTTGTTTTGTATACCCACTTCACACCTATCACAGGTTTGCTAGATGGTCTATCTACTAGCATCCATGTATTATTTCTTTTAATCATGTCTAGCTCAGCTTGCATAGCTTTCATCCAAGACAAATCTAGAGCAGCCTCTTCATAATTCTCGGGTTCCATAATGCAAACATTACACTGTGCAATGACTTCATTCAAGGATCTTCATTTCTTTGGGGTAAAATCATAGCTCTGTGATAGATCAACCTTTGAGCTTGAACCATCAGCATTAGGACTCAAACCATCTTGTGAAGTATCAAAAATGACCTCAGGGAGTACAATTTCATCTTGAACATTTGAACCTTGAGTTAGTTCAGATTCTGCCATATCAGTAGTAATTGATACATTGGACTGTTTTCCAGAGCTGTCATTCCAATCCCATCTAGCACTCTCATCAAATACTACATCTCTAGACAATATAATTTTATTAGTGATAGGATCAAATAACCTGTATCCTTTCTCAATGGTTCCATACCCCACAAAAACACATTTGTGACTGTTGCACTCAAGTTTGTGTCTTAGATTCATGGGAACATGAACATAGCATACTGACCCAAAAATCTTCAAGTGTGCAATTCCAGGTTTTCTTCCACTATAAGATTCAAAGGGCGTCATCTTATCCAAAGCCCTAGTAGGACACCTGTTGAGGAGATATATTGCAGTGTGCATAGCTTCTGCCCAAAACTGGTATGGCATGCCTTTTTCATGTAACATAGTTTTTGCCATTTCCACCACAGTTCTATTCTTTTTTTTCTGACACACCATTCTGTTGTGGTGTGTATGACATGGTTAGTTGCCTTTGAATGCTAGAAACATTGCAATAGTCACTGAATTCAGAAGACATGAACTCACCACCTCTATCACTTCTTAGATACTTGATCTTGTATCCACACTGCAATTCTGTCATTGCTTTAAACCTTTTGAAATACTCCAATGGCTCAGATTTGTACCTCAGAAAATAGACCCATGTCATTCTAGTACACTCATCAGTGAACAGAATGAAGTACTTGTTACCAGTATTTGAAGCAATTTGCATTGGACCACAGATATCTGTATGTACCAATTCAAGTGGGAATTTAGCTCTCCAAGCAGATTCTCTTAGAAATTCATCTATATATTGCTTGCCAAGCATACATCCTTCATAGACATTCTTGGAATTTTCCAAGTGAGGTAGTCCATGAACCATTTCTTGCTCCCTGAGTTGCAGCAAACTCCTTGTGTTTAAATGACCTAGCCTTTTGTGCCAAATCTGGATACAATGAGATACACTAACTTTTAATGCTAGTGGTGTGACAGGCATCATAGTTAAGGGAAAACATCTGTTGCTAGTCATTTGAACCTTAGCAACCAGTCCATTCAAGTTCCAGCTATCAAATATACAAACTGCATTACCACCAAATAGTAGATAGTAACCATGTTCCAACATTTGCCCCACACTTAGGAGATTTTCTTCCAAGCCAGACACTAGCATTACTTCTTGTATGTGTTTTCTTCCCATCTTGGTTTCAATGACTAGTGTGCCTATTCCTGCTACACTTATAACTTCACCAGTTCCCATTTTTACTTTTGCATTCAGGTTTCTACTCAAATTCACCAGCAAGCTTTCATTTCCTGTCATGTGGTTGCTCCAACCACTGTCAATATACACCTTCACCTGAGACACAGAGTTGCAAGCAAAGAATAAGGTTCCCATATCATCAACCTGATTTGCATAGTTGGCCTTCTGCACCACTTTGTTCCCATTACAGTTTCTGATTTCATGACCAAATTTATTGCAATTTGCGCATTTAGGTTTTCCTTCAAACCAGCATTTTCCATAGTGCAGTTTATCACAATGTTTGCAAGCTGTTTTGTTCGAATCATGAGAATTATTCTGCTTAAAGATAAGATTGGGCTTATTATCCCACTTTTTCCCTTTGTTCCTCCAACTTTTCCCTGACTTTTGAGTACCAGAGAACCCATTGAGTTTTTAAAACTTAGACCCAACATTTAGACTAGCAAATGTCTTTTCAGTAGAGTGATCAGTATGCATATCAAGCCTTTGTTCATAACCCTTCAGAGAGGCAACCACTTCTTGGATTTCAAGGGTTTCAATATCCTTTGAATGTTCAATCATAGCACAGATAGAGTCATAACTTCTAGGCAAACTTATAAGTAATTTTTGATCAACCCTCTCCCTAGATAGTTATTCACCATAACCTCTCGTTTGATTCATGATGTCAAATAGTTTAGTAAGATATGCAGATAAGGATTCATCATCTCTCATCCTAGTATACTCAAACTCTCTGCGTAAACCTTGTAATTTCACATTTCTAACCTGTTTATCACCTCTGAATTCTTGTTGTAAGATATCTCAAGCTCCTTTGGAGGTTTCTTCATTAGAAATCCTGGGGAAAATCTGATCAGTCACAGCTCATTGGATCAACCCAAGAGCTTTAACATCCTTCATTATGATCTCCGCAACGTTTGTTGAAATTTCAGTAGCTGCATCCTTCTCCTTCTTTTCATCAGTTATCACAACCATAATAGATGATTCTGGGATAGTGAACCCAGTCTCTACAAGCTCCCACAGTCCATGAGACCTGAGAATGGTTTGCATTCTGATATTCCAAAATTCATAGTTCTCGCCATTGAAAATGGGAGTGCGAAGTTCAGAACTCATTGATCCAGCCATATTAGACGTAGATCTTCGATTTTGGAGATTTAAGAAACTCGATTCTTCAGCGATGAAGCTCAAAGCAAGCGATTCACTGAAGAACCCAGAAATCACAGATTCACGCCCAGATTAAAGCAATGAACCTGGCTCTGAGGCCATGTTAAAGTTTATGAAGCAGCAGAGCACAAATCAAAAGAAATCAATAAGATTTTGATTTATACTCAGAAAAACATGAAGAAAATGAAGGTGCGAAGAAGATGAAAGGTTATGTTTCTTTTTTTTTCTGATTCTATTCAACTATGACTGAATTGATGAAGCTACAAAACATAGAGTGGGGAGGGAGATATAGCGGTTTGAAGGCGCACTCACACACCCACCTCACACACACACTCATGTGCTCATCACATGCTCACATATAAGTGAGCTGTTATACCATGAGACACACACATCTAGCCTATTAGCTTTGATTTAATCTGAACCTTACATTTTAAACTAAGAGCAACAACTTTGAATTACAAGGGAAAACAAAACACTTTAATCAGAAGGCAGCTGCAAAGCTTAAACATCAACATTTGATAACTAATTTATATGCCAATGGGAATGTGCGCCATGGCATTCTCTCTTTAAGTATGCATGGAAATGGTCTTATACAACTTCATGAGATTGTTCTCTGTAACTGTCGTTAATTTTTCTCTCTAACTAGCTAGCAACTGCAAACAAAGATTATTTACCCAAAAAAAAAAAAAAAACTGGAAACAAAGATTTAAAACCCGAGAGAGAGAGAGAGAGAGAGATTGTAGGAGGTGTGACCTGAAATGTGTCTAAGCTTGCTTTCTTTTTAATTTCTGCTAGACATCAGGCAGGACTGCAAACATGAAAGGATGGAGTGAATGTAATAGTGTACGTTATTACCAGTTGAATAGGCTTCTGAAGAGAAGGAGGTAAAGTTAGTACGAAGAGAGCCTGCAGGCTTTATTTAATTAACGACCTAGAGTGAGGCGCATTATGAGAGGGATAGTTGAGAACATAGCTAGTGTCAACATCACATACACAAGATCCAACAACATAATTATATATATGTATGCTAGTTATATAGCTAAGGGTTATGAGTGTTTTGTGTTGGTTATTACCTATATGTTGGAGTACTAGTGCAGATAATTTGAATATGGTATTAAAAAGAATATCAATTTTAATTTTAGTTACTTATGCATATTGTTATTATCGCTTACTATCTTTGTTTTCTGTTGTAAGTGACTGAAGTGGTGTGCTTGAATATAACCAGTTTATATTTAACCCCATCTTGGTAGTTTCTGGTCCACCGTCGAGAAACAAGTAAAGTCCTTAACATGCAAAGGCATTAATAAGAACCAAACTTGGCACAATCCTTTATAAAAAGAAGTTTTATTACTGGTGGTGCAAGAACTCAATATACATACAATTTGTTCTAAATACAAAAAAAATTTCTATTGGCAGAAGCCAACATATGTTTGATAATCAACAAACCAAAAGATTCACTAAGCCTCTTCAAAGGTCAAAGTGTGAAGCCTATATATACCAACTGAGAAGTCATTTCCCTTTCTACAATACACTCGTGTATGAGATGCACTAGTGTTTGAACGGCTAGATTGAGATTGTCAAAATCCAAAGAAAGTAAAGAAAGAAAAAGGGTATGCATAAACCATTCCATTTCTACAATAACTTGTGTATGACATGCAGTGTCTAAACGGTTAGATTAAAATTCTCAAAATCGAACTATTCAATGCACCAGAATATAGGATCCACAAGTGCATTATAGAATTTTCACCATAACACGGTACATGTTTGTGAAAGAGTTTGGTTAGTTCAGATAAAGGCCTTCATCACGAGTAGATGAGCAGTGCTACAAGTAGTTAGAACTGCAAAAGCTTTATGTGTTGCCTCCCTGATTAATTTGTTTTACATAGATATCATAGTTCAGTACTTTACAGGAGGTGCAGGACAGTGATAGCACTGCTCCATGCAGTTGGCGCATAATAACCAAGAAAAGAGGATTTACCAAACAAAACAAATAAAATTACAAAACCTAGAGAAGTGAAGTCGATCTGGTCGTTTCTGGCAAAGCAGTAGTAAAAAGAAAGTTAACTCGTACTTCCTGTTCTTTTTATAGTTCCCGTGAATCCAAAACCATTCATACTTTTTGATCTTGTTTTCGTCAATCTCGCGTCACTGGTCGTCAAGTTTTGATTTGTTTTTTTTATCATAGTTCACATCTTTCTACCCTAGTAGTGTTGGTGAGAATTTGAGGGCAAAATTGCAGTTTTTCATCGGTACAACATGCATTCAGTGTCATTCCACAATTGACCGTCTTAGAACAAATTCAACCTTTTAATCCAACAGCTTAAAAAACGTTGGCACTTAGTGCTTCTAGGTACCGAAGAAAATTGAACAAAATTGGCTTTATTAACAATCGTTCAAACGACTTAAAATTGGTGACTAATGATTGCGGAATTTGATCCAACTAACAATTAGAACCCAATTAATCGATGTTCAAATGAGTTATGAATTGATTAAAATGATTTCTGCACTCATCCTTCTTTATCCTACACTTTTGGTTGATAGAGAAAGAATGCAGGAGGATAAAATGAGAGCGAAAATTAGTACTCAATTTATATAATGGCAGCTTTTTGTGAGTAAAAACAAGTAATTAGAAAACTCATCAACAAGAACGAAACTCATAAAAAAATAAAAAAATTAAAAAACAATATTATACTACTTGTTGCAAAGCTCTTCAAGTCCTCGCTCTAAAAACGACAAGTCGTACAAAAGCCTCTCTCTCTCCCTCTCTCTCCCCCCTTCGATTCCCTTCTTCTCGCTCGCAAGTATTATAACAAACTTGAAAGCTCCCAAACTCCCATTCAAGATTCAACGTCCCTCTCGATCCAGAGGTTTTTCTAGGGTTTAGCCCAATCCCAAACTTCAATCTCTCTCTCTCTCTCTCTCTTTTTTTCTTTTGCTCGTTCGCAAATCGGATCGAATGGTGGTACGAGCGTCGCCGTATCTCTGAGCTCAGCCTCTGCTCCGCCGGTGATTCTATTGGATCGCAAAAGCGTGGACTTCACCGGTAAGCCTCCGCCTCTAAGTTTCGCTCTTTCTTTCGCTTCCGCCTATTTTTCAATTCAGTTGGTTTGATTTCAATTCCTAGTTAGAAGTTTCAGGGTTTGTTAGAAAGCTCCAGAAAATTAAGCTTTGATCCATTTGGTTTCTTTTTCTACTTCCAATTTTTCAAATAATTTGTAACGGCTAGTAGTTCCATTGATTGGAAGCTCCCTTTTGCTGAGAAAAGATTTCCTAAACGAAACGAAAAAAAAGTCAAATCTTTGTATCAGGACCAGCTCAGTGAAGTTCTTTTTCCATTTTTCGTATTTGTATTCGGGTTTTCTTGTCTGTGTAGGGATAAGTTTTTTCTATTTTGAATCTTATGTTGTTTTTACTTGCATTTTCGTAGGGATAGACGGAGGCATAATCGATGATTTTTTGCGGGTAGATAATGTGGGTTTACGGGGACTTTCACCAAGAATGTTGGTTTTGAATATACTACATTGGGTGGCCTGATATGAGGGTTTGAATATGACCAATGGGGGTGGGGAGAGTGGAAGAGAGCATGAACAACACAATAGAATGCAGAGAATATCGAGCGGTGATGAATTTGCAAAATCAATTGCGAAGATTGCTGTAGTGCAAGTATGTGAGATAGTGGGGTTTCAGACATTCCAGTTGTCTGCTCTCGAAACACTTTCTGATGTTGCTGTTCAGTACATTCATAACATCGGGAAGACTGCGCATTTATATGCTAATTTAGCTGGAAGAGTGGAATGTAATGTTTTTGATATCATTCAAGGGTTGGAAGATTTGGGCGTGGTGCAGGGATTTATAGGTGCTTCAGACGTTGATCATTGTCTTGCAAGTTCGGGGACGGTTAGGGAAATTGCTCAGTATGTTACTGAAACTGAACATATTCCATTTGCCTACTCTATTCCTCAATTCCCAGTTGTTAAGGACCGAAAGCTGACTCCTAGTTTTTGGCAAAGAGGGGTAGAGACGCCTGGAGAGCATATACCTAGTTGGTTGCCTGCTTTTCCTGAATCACATACATATGCCCAGTCGCCAATATCCAATGAGAGAGCTATAGAACCTCACACTGATATGATTGAGCAAGAAAAACAACAGAGAAATGTGGAGCGGTCTCTGTATAATTTGCAGCGGAGGCTTTTATGCAATGGGTTGGAGGGACCTTCTGTTGGCCCTGAAGATGCTGATAAGGCAAAACAAGCAAGAGAAAGTAACCCTTTTCTTGCTACACCTCTGCAATATGGGGAGACAGAAGTATCTCATGTTGCTGTTCCAGCTAAACTTTCAAGTGAAGCCACAGCACGAAATGTTGTTGCTGAGAACCATGTCCTGAATCAGTCTTCACTGCTGGAGACCTTTGCTCCAGCTATTGAAGCAGTGAAGAGTGGATCGTGTGAATCAGCGGAGGGGCGGAAAGAGATTCTTTTGAACAGGAGACCAATTGTGCAATTTAAGGTTGGAACCGCGAAGAAGTCCTTTGGTACTATGTTTCATTCAAGCCCACACAACAAGGGTTTTCAGAAAACTGATTCCTGGTTTGAAAGAGAAAATGAGAAGGATGTAAAGAAAAGGAGGGCTGAGAAGATTCTGAAGGATTCCATGGAAAACCAAGAGGAGCTTGCTGAGTTGTAAATTAGGTTGTTTTTCGACTAGAATTCATACACTTGTTTTAGGATACTAGCAGTGGGAGCGGGCTCGCATAGTGTTGTCTGCATCTGGACATTGTAGAATGGAATCACACAATTCTGGAGGGAATTTTCCCACCTTAACAAGTTTAAAGGTATATTAGTGTCAGTTGCAGTGATACACCCAGTTAATGATTATTTCTAATACAAATTCTTTTGTTTTCGTTATTTAGTGGTTCTACTCTGAATGCGCGCACAAGTTTCCTCATCTGTTTTGTACTTTGTTGTTATATCAAATTTATGTTTAGTTTCATAATTATAGACTAATGAAAGGTTAATGTGTTTTCTAGTTCAATAAATTGTGCATAACCGGAACAAGAAGTTGGAAGAGAAATATGCATACACCATAATTGTATTATAGATCTATGTCCTCTATCAAAGGTTTACATGTTAGAGAATAGCAGAAATTTTATCAGTAGTTATTTGTGGCTTTACAGAAGATAAAACTAAAGGATTATTGTGAAATGTATATAAAATACTCCCCCCTCTCCTGTTCTTTCCAACCAAAGCTGGAAAAGAAAAACAAAAGAAGAAAAGGACAAGAAGGAAACGATTAAGACTTAGAATAATTCTTTTAGAAGGCAAAAATCAATGTTATCAACTGCTCCTTCTTGGCAAGCCTGCAATGCCTACCAGACAAATTATGCAAACCAGCTATGTCATCACCGCTCAAAGCTTCAGACATGATGCTTCACAAACTACCTTCATCGTCATCCAAGCTGCCGGTTGAGTTTTTGAAATCAATGTTAGCACAGCCCCTTCTCAGAAAACAGTTGCCTGCAATGCCCACCGGACCAACCATGCAGGCCAACTGAATCACCACTCACAATTTCATTTATCAAATCTTTAAAGATCAATCGCTCAACATCCAACACTACACCTGGAATTTCACTGTCACACTCTGTCCAATTCTTTGCTTGATCCGTGAAATCTTCCAACAAGATGTTTCTTAAACTTTCATCCTCTTCATCCAGGCTGCCATTCAAGTTCTTTCTTTGTAGCTGATCAACCTCTGAACACAATTCTTTCAGAAGCTGCTGACTTCTTGGTTTCCCATTGGCCAGCTTGTGTGGTGGGAACCACTGCTTCAAAGAATCTTCCACCACTAGTTTTTGAACAAGGAATTCATTAACAACCTCAAATACTAGTTTTCTTTGAAGTTTCTCATCAGGTTTGGGCTGGAGATCAGAAGGTATTGTATTTGTTCTGATATCTTCCAGTGCAAGGAACAAATTAGGGTTGATCAGGTGGTCTGATGTGTGGAGCTTAGTGGTTGTCCAGGGAGATTCGAGATATTCCAGAATACCCGATGCCAGCAATATTTCTGAAATGTACATGTGGTCTGGATTTGTACTGTCACAGAGGGGACCCGTGATGGGGTTCTCGTGTGTCCTGCTCATGCATCGATGATTCTGAATCAGGTTCTCTAATCTTTTATGATCAATTTCTGCCCCAGGACCGGGCATTGTGTTGTTGGATAACAGAGCTTGGTTCATTGGGTCATACCCTGCTATATCCAGAATTTGTGCTTCATCGTCTGCAGCAAGAAATTTGAGGAAATTTAGTATAAACGAGTCTTGCATTCTATACCACATATAAGGGATCAGTTGCAGAAGAACTATACCTTTGAAGGCATTTGATATCTTCTTCACTGGAGATGGTGAGTCATCGCGATAGAATGTAGAATCAAGAACAGAGACAGGGCTTGGTTGTTCAGAAGAAGCTTTCCTAGTTTCTGCCGTTGACCTGTCATCAATCAACCCCACTGCTGGGTGCTGTGGGAAAGAGAAAACAGAACATCTGTCAACCCAGATAAGAAATAACTTACAGGAATGAATGAGAAGTGGGACACCCTTACCTTTATTTTTTGGTTATGCTGCTGGAAATGCGTGCGTGTGATCCTATCTGATTGGTGAACGCTTGTGGCTGTGTCTGTGTGCGAGGTCAAGCTGATGGTGCTTCCAGATTGCTGTGAAGTGGAATCATCGTGATGACTCATCTCTCTCATCTTGGTGCTAGTCTCCCTCAGTTGCGCATTACTTTGATGCAAACTGGGTGTCTTATGCCCAAGTTTTCTACCTGGGGTGGTTGCTTCTAATGACTGCCTAGTGTGTTGTCTTCTGGTCATGCTTGAATTCAATGATGGCGTGCTTGGAGGAGATTGCTTCTCCAATCCAAGTCTTCTCTGTTGCATTTTCGGGCTCGTGATTTTTGAACTCCTACTTGAGCTGGTGACTTTTTCTTCACTTATAGTTTGCGATGCCTTTGGTTTTTGTGCAGATTTCAAAGTTCTTGCGTTAGAATTATCATCAATGGAATGAAGGTGTCGATTGAAAGGATCTCTGACATGATTGTTCCTTGGTGTCGGATCTTTGGCTGTATTATTGTCGACCAACCCCTTTCTGTTATCACCAGGGTCACTAGTCCGAAGCTTCCGAAGACCTAACGTGTCATTCATGGAATCCACCATGGAAGCAGAGCTGTGGGTTTTATCAATGAGTTTAGCTGGTTTCATTATGACGATGGGTGATTTATAACTCTTTGGAGATAGGGAACCCTTGGCCGTGGCAGGAACTGATATTTTACTTTGTAGATTTCTCTGGCTTGCTTTTACTGTGCTGTCAGAGGAAATGCTTTCGTTGCTTATTTGAGATGCAAAATTTAAGGCGTGATCCTTTCTTGTATCTGTCATTCCTTTCGTCTTCTGCATCGCTTCAAGTATTTGTTTAAGAGCTCTGAGATCCTTTCCTGATTTTTTAAACTCAAGATCTGCTAGCCTTTTCTCCATTTCACCGTATACTGAAGATGATGAGTTTGGAGCTTTTGTCGGTTCTTCTTGATGCTTGAAAGCTGATCGTTGAGAACCTTTGCTTCTGTGCGGCTGCCTCCAAGGAGCTGTTTCTATTGGAAACTTAGAATTCGAGGTGGGCTTCATGACTGAATCAGTACTTCTCCTCTGGGGTGAGCTGAAGTCTTTCTTGGTATTCACAAGGAGTATTCCGGAAAAAATATCTTGCTTGTTTTCAGTGGTTGCTCTTGATGATCTTGAGAAGGGATCAGATCTATCAGATGTGCCAGTATTAATCAGCCTTAATGGACTATCAATGGTTGACACGGAATCTGATAGATCCAGTCCCATCAACTTTGCAACTACATTAGACGGTCTTTTAGCGCTTCCAGGTTCATGCTGCAGGTCAAGCATTTTGTTGCAGTTCTCATATTCTCTCTGCAGATCCTTGATGAAGTAATTTGCTTTTGTTTCTGGGTTACAACCCCTCCTTGTGGAACGTTCTTTGCTGTCCAAAGAAAGCCTTGGGATTTCTCTGAGTTTTACGGTGGATTTTGATGCATCGCGTGACTCTCTTCCATCATAAGAGAACCTCCGAGCATCTTTTGGTACAAAACGTGTACCACCGTCCTTCTCTTCATTTGAACTCCAAGGTGCGACCCGAAGCTTTCCAGGAACTTGAAATGACTCATTAACACCAGAAACCCTTGGGTTGCTGGATTTTATTGGTGAAGGCCTCGGGGAGTCAATGTACGTCAATGCATGACCAGCTCCATCTTTAGCTGCAGGTTTAACTGAAATACCACGGGCTTCTCTGTACGTTGAGTCTTTGACAAGATCTTGCAGATCAACAGATTGCCGGCGTATGTGCATCAAAACATTTGGTTGGTTCAGAGATAGGTCCCGAGCGTGTTTGTCGTTGGAAATGGTTCGGCTGGACAAAAATGGTTCTTGCTCAGCGGCCTTTTGATGTTCAAGAGACGAGAAGCTACATGAACACGGCGAAGAAGAAACAGTGGTCTTTGATGATTCTGTGGAGTTTCGTTGTTTCTCTTTCACCACCTTTTTTCGAATTTTTTCCTGCAAATTCCAAAATGCATGTAATGAATGTTTCTCTTTAATCTAATCAAAAGATTGAGAGTCAGACTTCTAATTAAACTTTAAGTCCGCTAATGTGATAAGTGCTGAATTCTTACGGTAGCTTTCTGCACTGTTCTTGGTTCTACTGCGTGGTTGCAATTCTCACCTGAAAAAAAAAGTAAAAATATATAAATACATTATACATGTATTATGAAACTATAAATGCATATTAATAAAAATAAAAATAAACATGTTATTAACATTTTGCTCAACGCTTAAGAAATAATTTAATTACCAACTTCTATGTCATTTAGTTTCTTCAGCATTATCTTTTTGTAAAATATTTATTGCTTAAATTTGATCAAATTCAAAAAGTCTTTAAATTTATGAGCTGATGTAAATCGTTCGTAAAAGGAAATAGTAAATCAAAAGAAGCCCCATCAATAAGAATCCAACTTCTCCTCATTTACAAAACCAATGGTTTTTTTATTTTTTACTAAAAGCCCTTTTTCTATAACTGCTTTGAGCTTAACTGCACTTTCAAGCAAATGGTAGAAATAAGAAATACCTGGAGGGAGTCTCTTGTGGTTCTGGCCATTGATACGCCGGCCGGTGAGGAAATGGTGGCGATCAAAGAGCTGAAATATTCCACTCATGCACCCAATTTGCTTATGGAGATCCCGGCTCTCATCCTTTAGAGAATGCAGAATCTTTGCAGACATCTTCACTTCCACCTCCTTCCCCTCTTGCTTCACAAACCACCAGCTCACACCTTTGAAACTTCCATTTCTGCAAATTGCGGGCAGCAAAACGCTTATAAATAATTGGTTTCAAGAATTTTACACGACCCCAAAAAACATACAGTTTCAAAAACAATACTGATTTTCTGTCTAGCCAAAAACAACAAATTTTTGTCTGAGTTTTTGCTCGAGTCACCATTCTTCTAGCTAGTTACACAAGCTGCATTGAGTTTTTTTCTCACTATATATTAATAATCTTCTTTTTCTTGGATTTTCTCTAAAGTTTTTGTACAGAACAAAAGAGGAGAGAATAAGAGAACAAGAAATATATAAGAAAAAAACATGGTAATTGATCAGAAAAAAAGTCCCTTACCTATGGAATATATAAAAATAAATGAAATTCGGCTTTTGAGTTTCACAGAACAAGGGAGACAATATTCGCCTGCAAAACCAAAAGGAAAAAAAGAGACATATGGGAAGGGACCCAACACTCAACAATCACCCACAGCAACCCCACCTTCCAAGGAGTTGTAAGGAGTATGGAGGAGGACTACTATCTATCAAAGAATACTAGTGCGCTGGCCAGAGCAGACGGATTAAGTTCTGCAGACCCAAGAAGAAATGTCTTTTTATTTTTTCTTATCTTTTGGGTTTTCTCACACAGCACAAAAGAATAACTTGTCCTTTGGCTCTCTCTAGGGAAGGCAGGCATATATAGACACACACACACACACATAAGAGGGTTTGTGGTTGTATTTGTTATATATGCAGTGCTCGATATCAGTTTGGCAAAGAATGAGAATTGGTGATTACCTTTTATATTATATCACGAGAGAGAAGTTTTTTGTGTCATTAAATTAATATTATAGTTTAATCTAAATTATCGGGAAAAGAATTCAAATTTGAGTACATAAGAACATACTATTTTAGCTAATTTGACTACTCTTTTATCAAAATGCGAAATTCAAACTTAAGTACATACAATGAAACGCAATACTTTTGCTAATGTGATCACACCTAATTTTGTAGAAAGAGGCAGGGTTTTAGAAACAAATTAAAATGAGAGTTGCAGCTAGGATTATTTAAAGAAAATGACACAGTTTTCAGAACTTATAATTTAAAAAACATAAGAATTGGGATCTCAACCCTCTTAATTAAGTAATTCTTCAATGTTAGTCTTTCTCTATTAAAAACAATTAGAAATCATAAGAAATAAGTGCCATATTGTTATGGTTGAATTAATGCTTGTACAAGTGAGTCATTTACATTTAAAACCCCTAATAAAAGAGAATTAGGATAATAAGGTATGAGGAAGGAGAGGGTGGGAAAGAGGTGGGAGAGATCGATGTGAATGGGTGGGTCAGATCACAGATGTGGTTTGTTCAATTTTTCTCCCCACTTCCATGTGTGTGGGTCTGGAAGGGCAGGACCTGTATCCACATAAGCATGTGGATTTGTCAGAGGGTGGAAGAAATAAGAAAGTGGATTAATGTACTGGAAAGCAGCTCTCCAAGCCTAATAAAACCACATTTCCAGCCATTTCCCTAGCCAATTTACCAAGCTATCCTCCTCTAGATAATCTGAAACCTCTTGATGTTTCGATGACAACTTGACATAGGAAACTACAAATTAAGTGAAGGATAAATTGGTGTTTGACCTCTTGAACTATTATTCTAGTTGATATTGATCTCTCAAATTAGTTTTTTGGTAAATTGACTTTGAGAACTATTTGATATTAGCCAATGACCTTCTGACCGTCAGATTTGGTGAACTATCACTCACTCTGCCATCAAATACTAGCACAACTTTACTCTCAAGAGTGAATCACATATTAGTCACATGCTAGTATTCAGCGATAAAGTGGATGAAAATCTAACAATGAGAGATTAATTAGCTAATTTCAAATATAACCAAAAAAATAGTCTAGATAGTCAATTTCGACTGGAATACTAGTTTATGAAACCAAACGGCAATTTACTCAAATATTGAATACCCCGTCACTTAATTTTTGGTGAAGTATTCAATACTCCATAATATTGTAACGCATCGTCACAAATTAAGTCAAAATTGTCATAAACAACTACATAATTCTTTTGATTATTACCACAAGGCCATTTTTACCATCATTCATGTCATACAACATAGTTAGAATACAATTATTTGCACCACTTTGATTGGCTGCTGAACAATTAGCAGGAACTCCTGCTAAATAGCCATATTGACTGCTAAGCGGTTTGACAAATATTCACTTCTTTTTTTTCTTCTTTTAAGAATTATGCAATATTGAAAATATCATGAACAGCCACATCAGCTATTTAGCAGGAGCTCCCGCTAATTATTCAGCATCCAAGCAAGGTCCTTATTTGCATAATGATCATAAAATTCGAAGTTAGTTCCTGTTTTAGCCAATTTACAACTTTATGCTGAAACCTGTCAGCAAGATCAGTACTGCAACTTTAAAGTAGAAATCGATTATTAAGTTTTTGGGCGTTTTAACTTTAAGCTGCAGTCTCCAAAAGACTGGTCCAATATATACGTTGTTTTTTTTTAAAGGACTAATTTGTGTTCAAGTCACAGCAATCTACTCTTTCGGAAGTCGGAAATACTAGCAAAGACATTTCAACCTCTAATCCATATACGTTGATAAAAGATATAAAAAAATTTAAGCAGATATGCATACATCCTCAAGCCGCTGGACCACTAGATTGTGCGGAAAAGACGCATGTTTCAGTGCTTATACTGCTTTGAGTCATCGAGTCGAGTCCCTTGTAAAAATGCATATTTTCTGTTTGAAGTTTACATTGGCACATGCATGGTACTTGCTGATGTATACGTTACAGGAGAAAGAAGAAGGTCCATGGACATATTATTGATGGAAATGGAAAAGAAATATAATTCCAGTTTTTTCGAAAATGGCATGATCTTTAGCACTACTATACTCAAACCTACCTTACATTATAGACTTATTTTTAGCTACACTACGAGAATTCGATTTTAATCTCATTTTGCTCATTGTAACTCAAAGTTGTCACTTTACTCCCTGAAACTCAAAATTTGCTTCACTTTGCCTTCTGGAACTCGATTTTGATCATATTTTACCATTGAAACTTGAAAATCATCTTTATAAAAATTAAAATTCACTCCACATTGCCTTAGATCTATTAATTTCTTATGTATGTTTGATTTGGATGGGACAGGCTAATCAATTTCTTTTTTATTGTTTTCATATCTTCAATTTCTTTTAAACTTAATAATCACTAATTGTTAAATATGTTAACGCATAGAGATTTTCTTATTGTATGTTGGATCCCATATATATATATATATATATATATATATATATATATAGAGTCGCAAGGGGTGTAGCTAGAAATAAACCTACACTATACTATTAGTAAGGATGCGTAGAAGCATTCAAATTAAAACTACACTTTGGCATTTAGACTCACTTCAGTGACCAATATATATAGAGTCCGTCTACGGTACCTTAATAAAAAAATAAGACATCGATACAATTTAATTTAAACGACAAACTGTAATGAAGTAACATTCAACTATACTTAAAACATGCTCATCTCCTCAGCTTTTCTTTCATCTATTATGTACTGGATCAAACCTTATCTCAGGGGTGTGCTCTCTGTGCACCCTGCATGTATATTTCTAATCGAAATATGTCGGCATAATATCCAGTATACTGTGCCTCAACCGAGTACACTACTTTGTACCATTGCTAGGGTTTACACTTTAATGCATGAATAGCAATTCTTTGTCTCTTTGCTAAAAGATGTGCCTAATTGCACACAATAATCCAACGAGAGTCGACGTTTGATTCGCACTTGTAAATTGTGTTCAACATATTTATTACGGTCCATATATAGAAAATTAAAATGCCATCATGTTAATGCATCAGCTGAGAGACAGAGAAAGCTGTACAAAGATTTCTATGATTTATGGCTGATTGGAAAAGCATGTCCCAATAAGTGCTTCCACAAGAAATGTTCCTTTTTTTTTTTTTTTTTTTTTCATTTCTACTTGTTTGTTTTTCTACAACCTTATTTGCTATTTTTCTACACAATGCCAACACGCAGCAAAGTATATGGCTGCAGACTGCTGTAGTTTAAGTTTGTACATATTAGCAAAAGTGGGGTGGCCCAACACATATTTACAAAACTGTGTATATTATGTTTAGATAGGGCGTTGAGGGGAAGCGAAAAATGCAATAATACAAGACCCCAAATTTGAAGGGGTCTAAAAAAAATTTCATCTAAAATTTTTATGTAATAATTGTTTTTATCAGCACTTTAAAATCTCATTGTGCACTCCTTATAAGTGTAAATTTTTTTTTTTTCTAATTTGGAGTGTACAATGAGGTATTTGAAGTGCTAATAATAATACTCTAAAAACGATTTTTTTTTTTCTTTCAATTCTAGTATATAATAATGCTATATATTCATGTGAAACTTTGAAGTTAGAGTTTTTGAAGCTTTTTTTTTCTTGTTAGGTTTTTTAAGATTGAAGTGATTTTAATTGATAAGTGAATGTTATGTTTGTAACTCTTTTTACTTATTATTTAATGATATTTATAAATTTACAATTAGTGACTCTTAAGTTTGTTTTGATTTAAGTTATTACTTTTTAGCATCAGTACATTGTCTTACTTTTTCTGAAAAAACTATCTTAAGAATGGGCAACTTTATAAATTTCACACAGGACTCCCAAAATCTTAGAGACGGCCCTAAATATGTTATGTAGTACTTTCAGACCTACAAGTATCTAGGCATCTAGCTAGGGTTTCCAAAACGCGCAGAAGGTAGATACGATCTTCATTTGGATGAACACATGCACCTTCAACGCCAGAAGATTACATATATAATATGTTGCCCCCATTTTTTTATGACACATACCGCCCCATTAATTTAGTTGTTTATATGTTTTCTTGAATAAATTTATCAAAAACCCGGAAAATTAGAAATTAAACCATTAGATTCACATAAAAATGCATTAAGAAAGGTAAATGACGTTTTACCGCAGTTGTGGAAAGTAATCATGTCTATGCACTCCCCACCGATTTACCTCTTCCTCTAACATAATTTAACCCATTAACGCTATCTTTTTGTAAAAAATAAAAAATCATTAAGAAAAATGGAAAAGGAAAATTTAGATGAGGGAGAAAGAACAAATATGTTCACTCAAGTTATAATGCATATTTATGCCACACATCGCAAGTTTTTGGTTAATTAAAATCGTGGTCTATATAGTAAAATTAAGGATGCATTTAATAACCATTTTGTTTCATGTTTTCACTTTTTAATTTTTCTTTTTAGATATGAGAAAGGCATATATATGGGGAAAATGGTGATGAAGAAGAGAGAAGGAAGAAAAAAAAGGAAGAAAAGATGAAAACAAAATCTTGAATATGCAAACAATTTAAAATAATTTTTCGTTTTGTTTTTAGTTTTCATTTTGTGTAGCTTTCCTTGTATATTTCTTCTATATCTCTCCCGCCATCTTTTACTCACTCTTCTTCGTCCTTTATTTCTCTCATGTATTTATTTTTCTCTTTATCACTAACACTAAAAATGAAAAAAAAACAAAAATGAAAAAAAAAACAAAAAACAAAATAACTATCAAACAAACCTTAAATATTTAAGTAAATATTGATGTGGTCCTGGAAACCTAATACTGATTTTTTATGGTTTAATGGTGCTGTCTTTATTTGATACGATTTTGAGGTTACAAGACGAAGAAAAGATACAAACCACACTAGCTATAAATGGTAGCATTATCTTGACTAACCACTACTGGGATTAAACTAATCAGTGACTCAAACCTAAACGTAATGAATTAATCCATACAAAAGAAGTCGCATCGATGATAATCTATAATTAAGCGTTGTCACAAGGGCACGTGCGTTCTTCAACATGGAGTACGGATATAATATGAGTCCTTTTTTTTTTTTTTGACAAACGATATTATCTAAACTAAAGTAGAGGGGGTGAGTTTACTCTCACAATGGGCTAATAATAATGTGGTTCAAATTCGCCTTTGTCAAGAATTGAACCTAATACCTCTCACTTATAAGTGAAAATGAATATCACTAGATCGTAGTACTATGTGGCTGAATATAATAAGAGTCCTTAAAAGCTCGTATTTGACTCATTAAACGAGCTAGGTGTGCGGAATATTATTAGCAATTAATTACTGGCTTATTATATTGAAACCCCACATATTGTTGAATACACCTCACATTTGTTTTTTTAATTAAAACTTATCTTAATACACCCCATTTACTTTCCCATAATACCCTTACACCCCCATACTCTCACCAATACATCCCACATTTTCTACATACACCCCACCCTCTTCAAATCTTAGGTGCAAATACATAAGGTCATTCAAAGGCACCTTCGGTGTAAAGCTGAAGCTGGTGTGATTCCGAAATTTTCTAAATTTTTCTATTGGAGTGATGCCAGCAATTGTTTGATTATTTGCATGTGTTTATTCCTTCATGTTTCTCTATCCCTTCCATGGAAAGAGGTGGAAGGCTGTGGGTATTCCGTACCAGTAGATGATGAGGATGATTTTCGCAGTAGTGGATGAGGAAGATAAAAATCCAAAACAAAAAAAATGGCAGCTAGAGAAATCTACAGCTTTACATAGAGTAGCAGCAATGGCACGGGGTAATGGGGATTAAATAAATATTGGGGTTGATGATAATGATTCCTCTTCTTTTCCTTTGATCGAATCATGGGAATGGATTTAGTTATTAAATCATTAAATTAGAGGAAGAGATTAGGTTGTTACGCTGATTTTAAAATCAAGGGATCTTTGTGATCTAATGTGGCTAAGGTTTATTAGGTGTATGATTCTCATTATCAATCATATTTTTTTAATAGATATCATTCATAACGCAACTATAGGATTGCCGATACCATTGGAATCACTAAATGAAATAAAAGTCTTACCTCATGTGAAGTTTCCAAAACATTGATTTCAAGTTTCATTCATCAAGAATAAATTTTTCAATCAATGTGTTTGTAGTTTCATTAATTCTACCATGGAGGGTGAGAGTGGTTTTGAGAGTTGAAGAAGATAAATGAACTCGGGATATACATGTGAAAAGTAATTTGGGGTGTATTTAGAATTTTTCTTAGAACCTTATGAGATCAAAATTGTCATTGCATATATAATAGGTATATAAGTTATCTAATATTAAAACGCCATGCAAAATTAAAACGCCATGCAAAATTTCCTGGCTGCTTGAATGAATATGCCAAGGGTTCGAAATTAGTAGGAAAGTTGGCAGCCCTAATTTGAATTGAAGACGATTCGATTCGTCAATGCAAACAATAGCTGTCTCTCCTCTGTCTCCAACCTCGTCAATGGAAAAAATAGTTATTATTCAATTGCATTCCAATAGTAGACTATTTGAATTCGTCGATTCCGATTTAGTACGATTGATTTGATTTGTCGACTTCAAATCAGTTAGATTGGATTCTTTTACTCCGGTTCAATTTGATCAAAAGTTAACGATACTAATTATTTAATTAAATGGATTGACACGTGTCAAATATTAGAGAAAAAATATATGAGACACTAAAATGGGGACAACATAACCGCGGCCTATGAGATCTGAACTTTTGGACACTTTCTTTTCCTTTTAAAAAGTTAAAGTGGTAGTGGAATTACAATGAGCATAATTCCGTTATTACTAGATAATGGCGGAAAACTAACTCAATCGATGACTTCAATTGGAATTTTACAATCTTTAAGGGTTTAAATTTAGGAGTATCCAACACAAAATTTTAATAGATTCATACATACATACATATATATATATATATATATAATCATATTTTGAAAGGAGTTTATAAAATTAATGTGTATTCAATTACAATTTAATTTTGAAGAATTTTAAAAGGTAAGAATTTGAATGAAATTGGAGCGGTTTCATAGTGTATACCTAACCTCTCCAATTGAGATTTTGAAAAATACACTCAAAATTCAAATAACATATGTGAAAGTCCATTAAAACTCCATCAAAGTTCTTGCAATTTTAAAAATTCTTCAAAACCCCAATTAAATACGCCTAATTAAAACTTTCTTGCCAAAAAGTGAGAACTCTTCGAAGTCATCGATTACTCCAACCTTTTTAAACCAAAAGCACATCTTACCTAATTAAGTATCGAAATATTAACGCTTAAGCCATCACTACCTTTTAGTTTTTGCTTCTTCCTAATGCCAGAGATCGACCTTTTTTGGGATTATATTGCACGTCTCCTTAGCCCTCTTGCTGCTTTTAACCTTTTGGAATCTTTGGACCAAAACGGGTTAGCTTTTAACCTCTTAACCTTTTAGCCTTTGAAGACGTTACGTGCTCAACTAAAGATGCATGTTGGGTGCCAGCAAAAATGCCAAGCTATCTATTTGTTCATGGCGCGTAATGGAAGCATTTCAACATTTTTCCCATGTAGAGACCTTCTAGTTTCATAGAGAAAATAATTACTACTCTTGTATATAAATTAAAAGAAAAATAAATGAAGAAAGATTTATAATTTACAACGGCCACACAGCAGACAACACACATTTGAATGAATTTTAATTTAACATTTTTTTCTTATTGACATGCAACGATATAAAATTTTATTAAGAACAGCACAATACAAGATGGTGGCAAATGAGTATATTTTATTCAGTGATTAATTTTTTTATTTGAAGAGTAGTTCACACAACTTGTAAACAAGGTGCCGTTAAAACCTTTACACAGCCACTACAGAATCCAATAGCTACATAGCTTTAAGTTTTAGACTTGGGAGATAAACTAGCTAGTTTTGCTTGCATGGGGAATGTTAGCTTTTCAGATTTAGATTATTAAATCTATTTATACATGAATTTCAGGGTGCACCTGGCTATCTAGCTAGCTACTTAATCATTTCGTCTAACTTGTGGAATCTTCATAGATAAAAGTGGTGATTGTGATAGTGATCAAACTTATAATTGAAATTTAGCAGGAAAGGGTGTGGAGGGTGCATGGCCACATGAAAAAATTGAAAGCATCACATGAGGATTTAGGCCTTGTTCATGCTTTTGAGAGCTAAAAACGTTTCCTAAAGAGTAAAAGTATTTCTATTTAAAGAATAGTTCGGCAAATTTTTAAAAAATGCTTTAGGTAAGAAGGAGAAGCACTTGAAGTGGTTTTTTGAAAAACACCTAAGAGGTGCTTTCTCTTATAAGTGTTGCCAAAGGAAAACACGGCAAGCACGTACTTGACCTATTTAATATAAAATGTTATATGCCTAAACTACCCTTATTTTTTTAATTCAAAGGTCCAAAATGTCTCTGGCTTTCACAACAAAACCTCAGAACTGCCTTAGACTCTCTTACTCTCCTCGGGACGGCGTCTGACCGCTCATAGATCTCGTACCGACCTCGCATGCATAAGTCGTGTGTAGAGGGATGGCGCATGGCATCTGTGAGCTCCTATGACGTCAAATTTTACTCACAGAGATAGGTTTCAAGCCAAGGGGCCTATACTATTATATTGTGATAATCAAGCAACATAGAGATAACCAATAATCCGATACAACATGATCGGAATAAATACATTGAGGTGGATTGACATTTCATCAAGGATAATTTGGATGTTAAGTTAGCGGATATTCCGTTTGTGAAGACAGAAGTGTAGATAGCAGACGTTCTAACACATGCAGTCTTTACTAGAGTGTTACGTGACTTGCTTAACAAGGTTGGCTAAGGAACTATTTGCGCACCAACTTGAGGGAGAGTGTTGACGTGAGTCAACTGAATGTTTTCAGTATGTAATTTACTAGGATTCCTTAATTGTCTTTTGTACTACAAGTTATGTGTAGCCTTGTATATATATACATATTGCCTCCGAGAGAAGAATATAACAATAAATTAAACCCTAAAATTTATCCCTTTGTATGAGTAAATTAGGAGCTTTGTGAAAGTCAACAAATTATGAGCTTTGTAAAAGTCAACAAAAGGGGATAATTTCCCAATAATTTAATTAATTGTGCACAAAATAAACAATTATATGTGCACAAAATAAACAATTATATGTACACAAAATAAACAACTATACGTGCAGAGAATCACAAGGAGGGATTTTAAAAACAGGTAGTAGGGTAGGTTCCTATTCACATTCTTACTAGGAATTTCATGGAGGCTAGGACCCAAAATTGTGTGTCCACTAAACAAGGTGTGTATGAATAATATATGACAGTTCTATGTTAGAGGGTTTTGTTCAATGTGGCTAATGAAGTCAATGCACCATGCATATCTTATCCCCTAATTGTACGAGAGAGTGAGAACCTTCATCATATATATCGATCTCACAGAAACTTGGGGTGCAAGAAAACCACACAAAGCAACTCAATTATTTGAAAATTTTCTCTAATTTTTAGTTTATCTGTGAAGCAAAACAAGCCAACGCTATGCTTCTTCATCAAGTGTGTATTTTTGCCATTTTTTTAAGGGAAGAACGAGGGTTGAATTATTACAAGAGATACACATGATCGTTGCATAATGCAGGGACTTGGAATATAATTAGAATTATAAACCAAAAATAATAGCGTCACGTGCACTAAGAAGGGTGATATTTGGCGATAGGGAATATGTCAAGCACCAAACATCCAATCAGTTTGCCAGGTATTTGGGATCGAAAGTCGCCCACATCACATGCGATGCCTGATGTGTCAAGTTTGAATGTATATACTTAAAAGTATAAAAGAAACAACTGATGCAGTTTTGACAATTTCAAGTGGCTAAAACTGCAAAATTCAAAGAAAAAGACCTCCTCATCCGTCTGCGTTTTATGAACTCCACATAATCTCCGAGAAAGATGCTTAGGGTTTCATGGACCCCGTGCACTCTAGTTAGAAGGAGCTTCTTACATATCACTAGAGTCTAGAGATATATTTTCATGTTTTTATAGCACTTATCACGTAATTTTATATTTGTATAGCATTCATCACGTGATTTAATCGCATAATGTGACAAATGTATATTACGGTTACATCTTAGTCCTTTTCCTAGTCAAACCATTGGAGCCCCAGCCCCATCTTGGTTTTTTCCTTGTGCATGGCCCCCCATATGTTGTTAGACGTACATCCTTGTTTTCATCATACGAATTCAGAAGTGCCATAACGACTTTTGTGGACCATGCAGCTACATCATGATTTCATGTCAGTCCCCTTGAAATCGAGTACAAACTTACAGTACACATATGGGCACTCGACAAATAATGGTCGAAGAGTCGACACCTCTAGCTAAAATGTTGAGTAAAAGAGAACATTATTGCATCACCAAGTCACGAGACAAGTTGTGGTTCTCAGTGGCTTTGTGCAACATTAGGCAGAGATACTAAGGAAAACATTGGCATAGTACAAGTTCGATGAAAATATGCAGGAGACAGCGACACTCGTACACCCTGCTGTTGCACAGTGCTTGCGAAATCATCATCCAAAGCATGTATGGGAAAAATCAATGTCACTCACGGGTAGAGAGACTACATCCCATGTAATATCTCCAGGCATCACTTGCGTGGAGGTTGTATATATCTTGGTAGTTGGTACATATTATTAGTTTTTCTATGGTATTATATTAAAATGGCAGGCATGTAAAGCCTTGGAGAAAAACTTGCACATATCTTGGGTTTTATGCAACATCTAAATATGTTTCTGCCCTCACGTGACTTTTTCGTCATCACGTGTAGAGAGATAGGTTTCTTTGTAGTAGACTTTACTGAGGAAAAAACGAATTTCGTTTAATCTTTCTCTATGTCTAAGTGTCATCGTGTAACTTTTCAAGTCGAATGCAAAACTCCGCTATGAACATTTTCCAAATGATAGGAAGAGAAATATAACTAGAATAAGAGTTGATTCTCAATGTTATCAACTATTTTTCTTTCAATAGAATTGATTTATTTATCGAAATTTTGCAAATTATTATTTATAATATTGTGCATGCTTAAGAAAATTTAGATCTAATTGACTCAAAAAAATGGCAGTGCGATAACCCAATCATGTCATTGAATAATGCAAAAAGATTTAATTCATCATGTTCTAGCCCATTAAGAGGCTATACCCAACCGCCTCTCCTTAGTGTAGATAATACCGTTTGTTCAAAAAAAAGTGAGACCACATCCAAATTAATCACGCACTATAAGAAAGTTCTCATAGAAAGTATACAAACATTAGAAAGAGAACTACCACTAGGCTAAAAGCTAGTTCGATAGAATAAATATGGTGAGCAAGATAACAACACTCTTAGATGTTCCTTGCATCTATATGCATCTAATCCTCTTCAGCAACAACATAAAAATGTTCCAGAAAAATAAATGAAAACCACCATGTGAATTGAACGTCGATAGCAGAAGTTCCGTTTGTGAAGACAAAAGTGCAGATAGCAGATGTTCTAACACATGCAGTCTTTACTAGAGTGTTACATGACTTACTAGGATTCCTTAATTGTCTTTTGTACTACAAGTTATGTGTGTATATATGTACATATTGCCTCCGAGAGAAGAATACAACAATAAATTAAACCCTAAAATTTATCACCTTGTATAAGTAAATTAGGAGCTTTGTGAAAGTCAACAAAATTATGAGCTTTGTAAAAGTCAAAGGGGATAATTTCCCAATAATTTAATTAATTGTGCACAAAATAAACAATTATATGTGCACAAATTAAACAATTATATGTGCACAGAATCACAAGGATGGATTTTAAAAACAGGTAGTAGGGTAGGTTCCTATTCACATTCTTATTAGGAATTTCATGGAGGCTAGGACCCAAAATTGTTTGTCCATTAAACAAGGCGTGTATGAATAATATATGATAGTTCCATGTTAGAGGGTTTTGTTCAATGTGGCTAATGAAGTCAATGCACCATGCATATCTTATCCCCTAATTGTACGAGAGAGTGAGAACCTTCATCATATATATCGATCTCGCAGAAACTTGGGGTGCAAGAAAACCACAAAACAACTCAATTATTTGAAATCTTTTTTCTAATTTTTAGTTTTTCTGTGAAACAAAACAAGCCAACGCTATGCTTCTTCATCAAGTGTGTATTTTTGGGATTTTTTTTTTTTTAAGGGAAGAACGAGCGTGGAATTATTACAAAAGATACACATGATCGATGCATAATGCAGGGACTTGGAATATAATTAGAATTATAAACCAAAAATAATAGCGTCACGTGTACTAAGAAGAGTGATATTTGGCGATAGGGAATATGTCAAGCACCAAACATCCAATCAGTTTGCCAGGTATTTGGGATCGGAAGTCGCCCACATCACATGCCATGCCTGATGTATCAAGTTTGAATGTATATACTTAAAAGTATAAAAGAAACAACTGATGCAGTTTTGACAATTTCAAGTGGCTAAAACTGCAAAATTCAAAGAGAAAGACCTCCTCATCCGTCTGCGTTTTATGAACTCCACATAATCTCCCAGAAAGATGCTTAGGGTTTCATGGACCCTGTGCACTCTAGTTAGAAGGAGCTTCTTACATATCGCTAGAGTCTAGAGATATATTTTCATGTTCTTATAGCAATTATCACGTAATTTTATATTGGTATAGCATTCATCACGTGACTTAATTGCGTGATCTGACAAATGTATATTACGGTTACATCCAAGTCCCTTTCCTAGTCAAAACATTGGAGCCCCAGCCCCATCTTGGTTTTTTCCTTGTGCATGACCCCCCATATGTTGTTAGACGTACGTCCTTGTTTTCATCATACGAATTCAGAAGTGCCATAACGACTTTTGTGAACCATGCAGCTACATCATGAGTTCATGTCAGTCCCCTTGAAATCGAGTACAAACTTACAGTACACATATGGGCACTCGATAAATAATGGTCGAAGAGTCGACACCTCTAGCTAAAATGTTGAGTAAGAGAGAACATTATTGCATCACAAAGTCATGAGTGGTTGCACAAGTTGTGCTTCTCAGTGGGTTTGTCCAAAATTAGGCAGAGATACTAAGGAAAACATTGGCATAGTACAAGTTCGATGAAAATGTGCAGGAGACAGCGACACTCGTACACCCTTCTGTTGCACAGTGCATAAGAAATTATCATCCAAAGCATGTATGGGAAAAATCAATGTCACTCACGGGTAGAGAGACTACATCCTATTTAAGAGTATCCCTGGTGAGGGGCTGTATATGGAGCTGGAAAAGTGATGGATATAGTCCATTTTAAAGTTCTAAGGAATCTTTGAGGCTTTATAAAAGAATTTCTCCCAATGAGACGCCATATGTTTCGGGTTTTATATAGGGCTATATATATTTATTTTTGTAGTAATTTGATTAAGCGATGATTTTTTTTTTTTTTTTTTTTTTGTGTTAGCTTTTCTTGAGTTGATTTTTGGACGTGTTATCTTAATTTATTTTTATGGACCTTTCAACCTAAAAAGTTCAAAATGTGACAAAGTCAGATTTAATCACTTATGAATTGTTCATTGGATTATATTCTTTTATCTCAATCTCATCTGTTGAAAGAAACAAGCGCCCACTTCGCCCTCTGAAATAATTTGATTTTTCACGTATAACACAACAATTTACCTAGCACCAATTGGTAAATTAGTATCATACAATTTTGAAAAAAAAATTTGAAAATTTCATCTGCAATTTCATCCACCAATGCCTATGAACATTAAATCAATTTGAAATTTAAATTCTTATGGAATTTAAAATAATCATTAATTAGCCAAATTGCAAGAAAATAAGTAAAAAAAAAGAATTAAAAAATAATAATAAAATGAGAGTATAAGTGTATTCGCAGAGGGAAAGTGGTAGAATTTTGCTCATATATGTTGCTACTTTTTTTGTGGGACCCACTGTTTTTTGGGGCTAGATGTAGCCCGATTTTATGCTACCCAAGAAAGGAAGTTGCTAGCCCCAGTGGTGGATCTAGCCCCATTTTCCTACTCATTGGGGATGAAATTTCTCACTAAGGCTTAAAATGTAGTAGCCTCATGGATGATAGAACCCCCATTGAGGATTCTCTAATATCTCCAGGCATCACTTGCGTGGAGGTTGTATATATCTTGGTAGTTGGTACATATTATTAGTTTTTCTATGGTATTATATTAAAATGGTAGGCATGTAAAGCCTTGGAGAAAAACTTGCACATATCTTGGGTTTTATGCAACATCTAAATATGTTTCTGCCCTCACGTGACTTTTTCGTTCATCACATGTAGAGAGATAGGTCTCTTTGCAGTAGACTTTACTGAGGAAGAAGCTAATTTCGTTTAATCTTTCTCTATGTCTAAGTGTCATCGTGTAACTTTTCAGGTGGAATGCAAAACTCCACTATGAACATTTTCCAAATGTTAGGAAGAGAAATATAACTAGAATAAGAGTTGATCCTCAATATTATCAACTATTTTTCTTTCAATATAATTGATTTATTTATCGAAATTTTGCAAATTATTATTTATAATATTGTGCATGCTTAAGAAAATCCAGATCTAATTGACGCAAAAAAATGGCAGTGCGATAACCCAATCATGTCATTCAATAAATTTAATTCATCATGTTCTAGCCCATTATGAGGTTATACCCAACCCCCTCTCCTTAGTGAAGATAATACCGTTTATTTAGAAAAAAGGGAGACCACGTCCAAATTAATCACGCACTGTAAGGAAGTTCTCGTAAAAAGTATACAAACATTAGAAAGAGAACTACCACTAGGCTAAAAGCTAGTTTGATAGAATAAATATGGTGAACAAGATAACAACACTCTTAGATGTTCCTTGCATCTATATGCAACTAATCCTCTTCAGCAACAACTAAAAATGTTCCAGAAAAATGAATGAAAACCACCATGTGAATTGAATGTCGATATCTGATATCTGAAATGATAACAATCTTCCAAAATGGAACTACCAGAAAGTAAATTTCCAGTATTTGTTCCAATAAACACTTCAATTACAGTTTCTTTACGAGGTCAATTTTCCAACCAGTTGCGGCTGTTCTGGCAAATCACCAGCTCCGCTTGTTTGGCAAAGGTTTGGAAGAATACTCCTTTCGAGGATGAGAGAGGAGTTCCACACAAATGATCACCATAGCAAAAATACAAGTAATGTGTTTTTCATACCTAACGCTTCACCGTAGAACTATAGGTTATGTTGGCGGTTTCCATAGTATACACCTTTCTAAGAACCTTGAGGTAGAACGGCCAAGATGCACTACTTTCATTAATAGGTCCTTGGCCAAATGGCTGTTGCTCTACAAATTCCTGTATATTTTCAGCCGCAGCCAACCGTTCCAGATAGACCCGAAGATCACCTCCAGGACCTGCCATACATTAGTCATTTTTATTTATCATTTGCCTCTAGCCCGTTGAAGAATTGACATTTGATACCATCCAAACGACCAAAACAATGCAACCCAAGTGCAAAGTAAATATTTCTGTCATCAAGGAATGGAACCAGGTTAGATGCATTATTTAACAAAAGGGTGTCCTCCTAATTTCAGTTCCTCTTCTCCGTAACATTGGCCATTGACTTTCTAACCGACAAGTTATGAAAATTCTTAGTAAGCAAAAAATGTGAAGTAATGTACAACTCCATCTCCTATATATTGGAGGTAGCTGGAAAGTCAATTTGTATAAACTTTAACTTTATCTTTTTTAGTACAATTTTTGGAGAACTTGTTTTTGTGCAGATAACCAGAATCAAATGAACCAGACGATTCATACTAAAGAACAATGAACTGGGAAAATCCCATAAGTGTATCCCCTCTCAACGTTTCTCAAAATTTTATCATGTGTAAACTTGAAAAAAGAAAGATATAAATCATCGGGGTTAAGCGACAGAAGCAGAATGTGCATTTTACTGTGCATGTACATTTTCTGGAAATAAAGCAGTAAGGTACTAAGGAATATATTTTATTACCTAATGAAGTGTCGCTCCCTCGCTGGAACGTGAATGGATAAGGAAACACTGAAGTATGTGCCTATGAGACGAGAGTTCAATACAATCCAAAAATTTAGAACTACTTAACTAAGTATCTCAAAAGAAGAGAACAGATAAATTAAAATGGAGCTTACAGGATTAAGCAAGGCTTTGTAGGGAGAATCATCCAACAACACTGTGTTTGATTCGTTATATGCGCCCTTCTCCCACGGAAGACTAGGGTCTTGTTTTTCCCATATTCTCCTCAGCTCCTTAAACACCAAGGTCTTATGCTTATTTTCTAGAGTCCTGAACCCTGTTGCAGTACAGTGGGATAGATCCTGCAACGCCATCATACAATCCATCAACATGTCCAGAACTCGGATGCAAGGAAATCAATGTTCGAGCTATTTTATGGTTTCAGGAGCCCCAATTGGTAGGAAAAGGAATCTATCTAGTGATAATTAGCCGAGATAAAAATAAATAATCAACATACATAGTAAATATATGTAGACAAATTTGCATGACATACGAATCATGAAGATTATTTGATTTTCATTCATTGCAAGATCATCCCATACAGTAATTGAGGATAAGAGCAAGCAAGCAAGGTTGAATAGAGAATGTTATTGCAATTTCTACACACAAAAGCTAAATGATGCACAAAATGAACATGGATATAAGGCCTTACCCAACAAAACAGCAACTTGTGCTTCATATCACCCATCAGATAATCAATCACTTTTTCCACAATTCTCCTTCAACAAATTAATAGGTATTGCTGTCACTAATTATTCCTAAAACCAATGGATAACAACCGACATACTGCTAAAGTAAAGAGAGACAGAAACAAAAATAAAAGTAGTTCTTAAATTTAAAATAAAAAATAATTCAACATAAGCTAAATAAAAGAAAGAAATGATAGCAAACTATAGGTTACTTGGATCTTGAAGACCACACACCCACTTCGAAATGCTCAAAGCAGAACTTAAGAAAATCAAGATAGAAGGGCCTCTTGAAAACTGAACAAAGAGAGTAATGACGCAATTAAAGACGAAGAACAAATAAAGCATTTAGAGTTTATAAGGAAAGCAATAGTACAAAAAAGTTTCTCACTTGCTCGCCCTTGAATTCTTATGTCAGATGGAAGTCCCTTTGGAGGAGGAGAGACTATATCTGCAAGTAGTCCATTTATATCAAGAATAAGAAGCTTTTTCTCTGTATCGCAAACAGGTGTTCTTACAATTGAGAGATTTGAAATCCCAGATCTGTTGTCCTCTTCATTCATGGTTCTAACACCTCCTGATGAAATAACTACGACGTCATCACTTCTTTCATCAGATAGACTTAAGGTTGACAATCCATGCATATGATTAGCATCACTCTGACCATATTCCTGAGGCAGGTTCTCAGTTGGACCTGTATGTTGCAGTAAATTTGGCTTCTTCTTCCCATGTCTCCTTCTTGTTTTCACTTGATTCGACTGCACATGATTTTTTTTTGTTTCCATACCTGTCTCAATAATTTTAACAATGGAAGGCCGAGGTCCTGCATTCACTAAGAGAATAAATTGGACTTCACCCTTGGGCATTGTAAAGGAACTAGTACTCTTGATCATAAGCTATTATCTTCTTAGAATGACTGCTTTCTACTATCCGTCTAACAAGGTCAGTTTCCACACGTTTTACAGAACCCTCGATCATTCCCTTTCTCTACTTCCCTGCAAGTTGCGGGCAGTATGAAAACAATGAGCTTTCCAACAAGATGAGAAAAATGTAATCTTTCTCGATAATTATTTACACGCAAGTAAACTACTTAACGAGTCATTATATGCACCACATGATCCAAAGAAACTGTCAATGTGAATATTTAAGAAAAGAGAGAAGTTCATCTTGTAGCTTATTTAAATCATAATTCTTTCCTTGATTACTGGTGATTGATTGTAATTGTATTGCTCCATATATCGGTGGTTGTATCTCTACTAATTTCCACTTCCTTTGCTTGTAGTCACACATAGACACAGGCGAACCGCCTTAAATTCATGCTTGCATTATTGTTTTATTCACTATTTCAAGTTAGTATTTGGTTTGGTCCGATAAGTCATTACGAAAGTAAGGATTAACTCAAGTGTCGTTCAACTGAACTTGCGAAAGACACGAACTTCCGAAAGAAAATTTGAGAATACAATTGAAGTACAAGAAACGTTAATCATCTGAGGATGCAATTTAATTGAAGAATTACATCCGCACAATGAGCTACATTAATATGTAAGCTATGCTGATCGAATTTTTAGAGAATTCAACAACAACAACCAAGCCTTATCCCACTAAGTGAGGTCGGCTGTATGAATCCTAGAACGCCAATGCGCTCCGTTTTGCACCATTTCTTCCATTAACTCCAAGCACTCCGTATTTTTTGAATAATCTAAAAAAATAATCTGCTTCTCTACAAGCTCCAACAAGAAACTCACCTACTACCCATTAGAATTGACAATTTTACTCCCATGTAACAAATGAATAGTAAATGAACCCACCAAACCAATAACCAAATGGAATTATTCGAACTTTTTAGTTTTTGCAAGTTGGTATTTTGCCTACGTTATTTTCTGGGGAAACAAACAGATTTCATCCAAACATCCAACAAATGTCAAAACTTTGGAACAGAGCAAATCGAAGTGCTAAAGGTAGTACCTAATACATAAATATATTATATGGATTCACGATGCATATATAAATTCTTGGATTTGAGAGATTGAGAGAGAGAGAGAGAGAGAAAGATTTGACCTTTGGTATCCAGCGTCGCGGCGAAAGAAGCTGACCTCTGAGTTCAGCGAGAGAGAAGGAGGGAGGGGAGGAGGGGCAGATATTTTGAAGATTTCAAAGACAACTAATGACCACGTTTCAGCAATCAATTAAGACCAACCCACAACCTCAAATGTTAGGTCTTAGCCCCCGACCATTAGGCCCATTTTCTGCTATCCATGTAAGATCCAGGCCCATGACTCGATCATTGGGTTATATATTGGCAAACAGTTTTGGGGCTTGTATGATTGACGGTCTTCCATTTATTTGTAGTTCCTGATTGTTGATGCATGTAGATGAATAATTGTATTTTTGAACAAAATATGAATAGTATACAACTTTTGCCTTTTATTGGCTTGTAAAATCCTCAACATGATCGAGAGTTGTTACGACTACTTTTTGCGTGCATTGGGTGATTCTCAATCTACATATGCATGTTGACTCTATAATGGGATCAACAACTAAGAATCAATCATGCGCGACTAATTCTAGCATTCTCTTAAGAAATGCCCACCCCTACATTGATGTAAGCTCCCACAATCACGGATCGATTATACTAGAAAATTCCTACACATCATCTATATAACATCATGAACACTTATGGTAGTTAAACATAAGATTGGCTTCAGCATTCACCTTACACGATCACATCTTTACCTTCATATTTTTCAATGACTTGCTATTGTTCTACGCCTATGTCCTGGAAATTCTCTCAAAGTACAAATCCACTGCTATCCCACTTCTTGAGATGCCCCCACGAACTATGATGATTGATGCCTCAAGATCAAACTGTACGACGCCAACTTTACTTCAGGCGACTTGTCGATCCAAGAAACCTTGGACCACAAGTCAACCATATGCCAATAATGTTTGAAAAATATAGGCACAAAAGGCAAAGATTTCGATTTCATTGAACAAATCTGCTAAGTTTAGAAATGCTCTTTACTTCAAATGATCAGCTCGCATTCATGTGCTCAGATCTCTTAAAGTCTGAGTTGTAGCCAATTGGGTCTTTGCCACATGTAGCTTTGCACGAAGGTTATTAGGATCATGTGCATATCATGCATGCCATGATTATCTATTCACAAGCTTTTCTATTAGATAATTCTTGAGCCTGCTCTGCCAGCATCTGCATACCCATCCGCTGACTGAAGCTATAGGTAGTAGCTTCCATCTAACATATGCTTTGCTATGATGCCTATGTGCATTTTTTTCTCTAGTTGCAGAATCCCCAGTGGAATCGAAAGCATAAGTGGTCCTAAATTTATATGAGTTGTGGACATATTTACCCATTAATTCTCAGATTTCCATATGATAGAGTGAAAGCATATACACATATGCATATGAACGGCATTGGAGTAAGTTTTGAGTATTAGACGGGGTTGGTAAATGACTCAGTTCTGGATCATGTGTCAGGAGAGATTTTCCCTTGTAACCAATTCATAGTTTTAGTGGTCTCACTTGGCATAAATGTTTGTCATGTGTTCAAAGCATGATTGACCTGTTCAATAAGAACTTGTCACGTGGTTAATCAATGACAAGATTCACAATAATGTATCTCTCCTCAACTAGCGACAAATGAATCCAATTATTTCTAACTCTAGTCCAACATTTGAGTTCAGTAGTGTTATTAATGGACCAAACACCAACCAAGATATATATTAGAATGAGATTTCTTTATAGGAAGTAGTTTTGTTCATAAACAGTTTTGCTATAAGTGTTTCTACTAGAAACACATTGAAGTTTTACTAAAAACCCAAGTTCTTTTAGAAAAGCACTTACGAATTGTTTCTCCAAAAAACGCTTTTATAACCTATAAACACTTTCAAGTTTTCTATCAGACGTATTTGCTAAAAGCACTTTGGGTTGGTCGAATGCGATTCAGTTTTAACATAAACATTCTCAAACATGTCCAAGCGATGCAATATACCGATCAAACTTACCCATCATCTCATTTTCTCTTCGCAAAACATTGTCTCTCATATAAGAAATCACAGTACTTTGCCCACTCTCTTTTTCCATTTTTATATATTTTTGCTGCAGCTTACCTCTGATCAATGTACCAATTAGGGACAAAACAACTTGACAAAGAAATTAATTGACCGTCTGGGGCCGCTGGGCTGTGGAGAGAGAGATGAGACATATGAATTGAGTATTTGATATGTGTGCAGTTGGTTGTTGATGCGGAAAATTAATTAAAATTTCTGCATGTATAAATTTATCTTTTGCTGTCAGTTCTAAATTCGGATAAAAAAGAAGAAGAAGGAGACGTCAATTAATCGACAGTCGGTGCTCCATTTTCATGGAGAATTCCTATGATCATGGACAATGGAGGTTGGATGGGCATTAATATACGAAATCTGTAAACCCAACCACCACTTTCCACCACCCCCATGCATGCCTTGCTTAATAGGGAAAAACGTCGAGCAGTACTACTACTAGTCACCTACTGCAAGAGCAATACATATACATATATCAAAATTTAATTCTGGACCCAACCAACTTTATTTATCTAATATAACCAAAGCAATCATGCTATTCATCTACCTACTGATCAAACAAAATAATACAACTTTTTCAATTCTTTCTTAATACTTAAAACAAATTAGAAAGGAAAGGAGATTAAGAAATATTATGTTTTTTGGGTAAGGATAATACTTGCATTCTCCTCTTGGGGATGATCTCATTCTCCCTTGTGAATAACGTATTTTAACCATACAATTTTCATAAAATTAACCGTTCAATTTCTTAATCTTCATTTAAAGATCAACTCCACTAAAAATCATTTCAATTATAGATCATTTAGTCATTCAAATGTATAAAACAAATCGACGGTGTAGATACTAAGTAATATATATATATATTCATGATAAACTGTTGTAGGTACAAACTAATATATTCATGATAAACCATCCGTTTATTTGATGTATGTAAATAATTAAACGATCTCCAATTCGAATGGACTGATCTTCAAATAAAGATTAATAAATTGAATGGTTATGATCGTTGATTTATTCGGTCAAGATACGTTATTCGTAAATAGAATAACGTAAAAAGTTCTTCCTTGATAGTACTGGAAATTTGGCAAACATTAAAAAAAACTTGGTACCAGAATTGATTAAAGTTGTAATCTATTTTCTTCTCGTGCTATAAGTTGGAAAAGGTTGTAATATTTGTGACTTTCCTGGCACCTTTCCCTTCATATTTGTCATGAAATTTGTGACCTTAGGGAAGTCTTTTATACAATTCACATGAAGTCCAATAGTTGTTACTTGTTATGATAAATTTAATGTCCGTATCCCATTTACCATTCAAGTTTGTCATAAAAAGTAACCATACTTTTTTTTGAATGTGCATCAAGTGACTGAGTTCAGGTGGATTGTAATTGTCATCTGACTTGTTTGGTGGCTTCTTTGTGTAATTTTTGAAGCGAGAGGGTTAAACCGTCACATAATATAATTGGATCGATAATTTATAATGAGTGAATCAATAACATCAAATTGTATTGTACAGCAGTGACGATTGGAATGGAGTAAATTTCGGCAGGGTAGTTGGTACTTAGTAGAAACTGACAAAGTACTAGTCCTAAGGAATAACCTGATTAATTGCATCAGCAAACAACAGCAAAAGGAATTTACCTGATTAATTGCATAAGCAAACAACCGCAAAGCATATTAAACCTACTAATTAAATGCTCGCCAGAAATGCTGAAATTAGTCTCTTTCCTAAAACGTCACCGTCAAGTGTACTTCCAACGCCGACACACCATAAAATTCAAATCAAAGTATGCATGCATGTGCTTTCAAGTTTTAAGACAAATGGTAGTATCCAAATTCTTCAAGAACTTTTAATGAGTGGGTCTTAACTACGTTTCATAATTCTAGAACACGATAGAATCTTATCTCATTTAGTGAGATCGATTGTATAAATAATACAAAACTTTAGCAACATCTCACAACCACCAACCCTAATTCATCATCATTGGAGAAAATCGAGGCCACAACAAAATTCCAATATAATTGTGAGTGGTGGGTACCTAATTATTCATATGAACACTAACATACTATATATAGTTGTTTATTGGTGTTTTTAAGATACACAATAATGAATTTGTTACCAATATCTATATATAGACAAAATGCAAGTAAAGAAGGATTGAAATAGAAAAAAAAAACGTATATTTCTATACATTTCTCTCTAAAATTTTTTAGTGCAGGTTGACTATTTTGAAGTGATAATAACAACAGTCTAAGATTCATCATGTATAATATGTGTGTGTATGTGCAGAGAAGTCTAAGGACTGAGAGTCTTTATCTTAGCATACATTTCTCAAATGTATAAACTCAGAAGTTTTAGAAAGTTTGAAATAGCGAAAGATAACTATAATTCAAAATTTAAATTCCCCTTAATTTGTGCTTCAAGTTACCATCTCACGCATTTTGGTGAGGTTGAGCATAGGGTTCGAACTTGAATGAGTTGTGAACCACTTCCTACTTTCTAAAAAACGTGAGTTAAGCTAGTTCGGTAAAGTTGCATGCCTGTTTTTATACTTAATTTCAAACTGTAGAGATAGAGAATTGGATTGTTAAAGAAGTTTACATATTAGATTAATTAGAGTCAACAAGTTGACTGTTTCGATATAAAAATGTTACCTTAATCACCAAGTGACCAAAAGACGAAACAAGGAAACTTGTAGTTTGGAGTATTAACCCAAAAGAGAGGAAAGCCCAAAAAAGTTATGAAGTTGCTAACCATAATATATTCCACACCCTCTCTATTAGTCTATAAATACATATTTAAACCTCCTCACAAGTAACCAACGAACCCACGCAGCCCACCTTCTCAACGAACCCATCTGCCATTTGCCACCGCTCCCTCAGATCATCAGTCGTCACACTCCTCTCTGCCTCCTTTTAACTTCTCTCTACATGCTTTACCAATCACAATGGGCAACCTCTGCGCCATCCTCGCACCCAAACCCGCCAAGCGAAAGCCCATAAAGCGCCTCCCCAACCCGCCGCCGCAACCCAATTCCAGCAGCCGCTGGACCCGGGTGCGATCCTCCCGGAAAGAGAAGCTCGAGGACGCTCTAATCCACGAACAAGCTCTCGCCGCCGCGATTCTGTTCCAGCAGCACCAGCAAAACGACTCTCTGCCATTTGATCGCTCCGCCTCCCTCCGCTACCCCAACTCCAGCTCCAAAAAGGGCAGCAACGCCCTGCCCCGCAGCTCCAGCTCCCGCGCCAGGTCCCTCACCGACCCCCTCCTCCAGCCCCACCAGCTTGTTAATCAGGTTTGTGTTAGCGGGCTTGATAAATTTTGTTAATTTGGATTAAATTTCTTTAATTTTGGATTAAAAGTTGGAACTTGGAGTGGATTATGGAGTTAATTTGTAATTTCCCTTCTGAGTATTTTGGAAATTTAGGATTTTTTTGTGGGTTAGTTAGTGATTAATGATTGTGATTATTTAGAAAATTTCCCCTTTTTTTTCTTGGAATTGAAGAAATGACGACTGAAATGTGTAAACTTGGTGATCGTCTGTACATGTGTATGCCTCTGTTTGTCTGCGTACATATTTAAGGATGTTGGATTTTTGTTTAACTAAATTTCGTATGTAGGAATTTGTTTTACCCTTTGGATGAAATTAACTTGCATTTTAAGGATGGCCGTGTATATTCCGAATGTCGGATAATGGCGGGTTTAAACTGTCATGATCATGTAAATAATGGCGCAGAGAATCGCCGTGATGTTTATGATGTTGTTGTATGGAATTTCTTTGTTGTGATTGTTCAAATACGTTCCATTTTTCACTTATTTGATTGAGTTTTGTGTAGTTTCTGCAATTGAGTTCTCGGTTGTTCCATCGATGAAATTCTTTTGGTTCCTAAGTCCTAACAAATTTTGTGTTTTGATAGGATGTTAAACTTGATGGTCTAGAAACCGACCATTTTGTCCTTGTACATGGAGGTGGCTTTGGTGCTTGGTGTTGGTATAAAACCATAGCACTTCTTGAGGAGGGTGGTTTTAAAGTTACCGCTGTAGACTTGACCGGCTCTGGAATTCATTCATCTGATACAAACAGCGTTACAAGTCTTTCACAATATGTGAAGCCTCTTTCTGATTTTCTTGAAAACCTTCCCGAGGGAAAAAAGGTAAATTCAATTGCATTCCAATTTTTTATCTTATTCGTAATGTTGTTTTAGCTTGAATTTCTTACCGTGGCATTCTTAACAATAGTTCAGTGCCAACTTTACTTATAATTGGCGAAATTGATATTGTACTATTCTCACTGTCTAAAGGATTTGTCGATAATTTGATATGCCGCTTGTATGACTTTCAAGATCTATGGCATTGTCAAGTTTGTGACTTTGCACTCCTTTCATACTTTTTAACCATCTCGTTTTTCAACGTTGTTCATATAAACAAAACTAAATTAGTGATGACTGAAAAACATGTACTTGCTTTAAAGTCATGCGTAAAAATATGAGCTAGATTTGTTGTTTGGTACATAGATATTGGACTAGTATATGTCTTCGGTACATGACTTTTTTTCTGTCTTTCGGTTGCTGTATTATGCAGGTAATATTGGTGGGTCATGATTTTGGTGGTGCATGTATATCATATGCAATGGAGTTATTTCCACATAAAGTCGCAAAGGCCATTTTTATTGCTGCGGCAATGTTGAAGAATGGACAAAGTACTCTTGAAATATTCTCCCAACAGGTTTTCCCTCATCCTTTATCACTGGATTTGATAAATCTATAATTTTCCCTCATGTGAATGAAATTCAGAATCTGAACTACGGGATAGTTATTATTATACACGAGTATCATAAATATAAACTGAACGACCTTTATAAGAATTGTTTGAGTGACTATGCTTAGAATTATTGCAGGCAAGTTCAGATGATCTTATGCGACAAGCTCAGGTATTTTTGTATGCAAACGGGAACGATCGGCCTCCAACTGCTATTGATCTTGATAAATCAATGTTGAAGGATTTATTATTCAACCAAAGTCCTAGCAAGGTAATGCCTCACTTCATACCGAACTTACTACGAAAAACATGCAAGTGGTTTTCCATTTTTTTCGTTTTCGTTATTAGTTTTACTAATTTCCTTTTGCTTATGTTGCTCTAGGATGTAGCGTTGGCATCCGTCTCTATGAGGCCAATTCCATTTGCCCCGGTTCTGGAGAAGCTCTCATTAACCGACTTGAAATATGGATTGGTGAGGCGGTTTTATATAGAGACATCAGAAGACAATGCCATACCCATCACGGTCCAGGAGAGCATGATAAAAGAAAGCCCTCCGGAACAGGTCCTCCGCTTGAAAGGCGCCGATCACTCGCCTTTTTTCTCAAAGCCTCAAGCCCTGCACAAGTTATTGGTGGAGATTTCAAAGATTTCATCTACTTAGAAACACCGCCTTTTCCCGGCTAGATGTCCTCTAGAAAACCCTTCCGATCTCCGCTGGCATATGATTAAAATGCCACCGGAATCATCCGTAATTTATGCAGTTGCGTTAGCTAGGATCTCGAGTAAGCATATAAATGCACATAGCTATAGGATAAAGTCGTGTGTTTGTGTTCGTTTTATGATACGTGTTGGCAAAAAGATGTATTTTTGAGGTAATTTTCCGATCGAATGCAATTTGGTCAGAGTGTTCAGAGAATTGTTTATGGAGTCAAATGAAGTTAACAACTTAACACTTCAAATTTGAGTGAACATACAAAAACCGGGCATGTCACGCCAAACCTTTTGCGTACGGTGCAATTTCGAGATTTCCTTTCATTTGGAAAAATCGTGAATGAGGTTTGACAATATCGTGTACGATTAAACCCGACACAAAACAATTTGAACATAACAGATTTCTGGTCAATCCGTTAATGAGTTTGGTGTTATTGGATCAACCCACTATGAACTCGTTCGCAATTCAGGTCCCGTTAAGAGTCTGATAAGATATCATTCGTCAAATCTAGACATTAGATATAGCAATTTGTTTGCATGACCCGTTAACCGGAAATGAAATGACACGACACGACCTGTTAACGAATCAGGTTTTTATCGAATTACCTGATAAGAACTCATCAATATAAAGGGGTGCACACGTGTAGGACACAAAAGCCATACAAATACGACCTATTTGTCAAGTCTAAATGTGAGTTGTAGGATACATTATTTTCTCTCACCACGTGAATTAAAATGTCAAGTCTAAATGTGAGTTGTAGGATACATTATTTTCTCTCACCACGTGAATTAAAATCAGTTGGATCGTTGATCCAAACTCACGCTACGTGTGGACTCAAACCATATTGCCAGATCAGAACTTGACCATGTCTCTTTGGTTAGAAAACAATATCTAAACACGAACACACCTCCCTGTTGCTTTTGCAGGGCACCAAAATTGAGGCCCCAAAAGGAAGCAAGAACAAAGTACGTTATCTATGCAATTTTTTTCGTTCTATTTTCTATTTATTTTTCTATGTATGCCAATTTTCAGATCAATTTCCATAAAGCATAGGGATATAAAATGTTTTCTTTGCCATGATCTGAGCTTTTATTCTTTATAAATTTATGAATTCCGAACCATTTGTTTCTGTTTTGCCAATTTCATGTTTGTTCTCCCTTTTTTCTGGTAATATGTCAATGCCTTATGCAATATTGTAATCATCTTTCATGTGGTTCCTCGTAAGGTCGTACATTTTCTTCTAGGGCTTCTGATTTAATTTTCCTCGTTTAGCCTCTGCACTCCTCCGATTGCAGAAAACAGTTGCACAATATTTAATTTGGAGTGCAAACGGCTAAACGAGGAGTGCTAAAAATCACTATCATGTAATGCACCAATAATCTGTTGCTGTATGGACCATATAGCGTTCATCGGTATCTTCTAGCCAGGTTTTGCATACTTCATCATGCCATATAAATCATACATTACCCAGTTTACTTGTCAAATATGGGTCTTCTAGTGAACAATTTCTACACTTTCTTGATGAAGTTTCAAGTGCGAATGTTGCAATCCTTTGAAATAACATGTTTGGTTTGGGACTTGCTGCAGGAAATAGGAAAAGAAAATAATAAAAATGGGGCGTGGACGTGGAGTCAGCTGTGGTGGTGGACAAAGCTCTTTGGGGTATTTGTTTGGAGGTGGAGAGACTGCTAATGCTAATAAAACCCCAAAAACTACTAACAACACACCACCATCACCTCAGAATGCTAGCCCAGTTCCTGCTCCAGCTCCAGTTCCTGCTTCATCACCGATCGATAAGCAGCTTCCAGCAGGCATTCACAGCAAGTGTACGAACAATTACTTCCGAGTTGATGGCCAGAACTGCGGAAATTTCATCACGGTGCGTAGTCTTTCAATTAGTCTACTAGTTTAATAGGCTTATGGTTATAACTCTGTCTTTGTTGCATAACCATGACGTGCAAGTCTAGTCCGGCTAGGACACATGCGTCCGTTCTGTAACTGTGGATATTATTGATAACATGTTGGTATCGTTGTAGCAAAAAGATTGTATCAACGTGTTATTGTACAATGTCTAAAATACATACAACAGTGATGATGACAATATTTTGGGAATCTGTTGTAAACTGGTTGTGCATGATGGATGCAGGATCGTCCATCGACCAAGGTTCACTCCGCTCCCGGCGGCGGATCATCCCTTGGCTACTTGTTTGGTTGTGGGAGTGGGAACTGATTCTTGCTTTTGTAGAAATCATCACATCAGCAACTGAATAATAGCAATGATAATATATATATATATATATATATATATATATATAAGTATATATAATTCAGAAATATGAATACCTATATACTCCAAAAATGTCATGTTTGCAAATTGTAATGTTGTATGATGGATGGAGATTTGATTACTAAATCCAAATGAAACGCATAATGCACTAGTTCAACAGTTCTTTATACTTTCTCCTTCATACATTCACTGACTCAAGTTCGTTTTAAATTGCTTTTAAAAATTTTCAAAAACGCTTTTGGACAATTGAAAGCGTTTTTAGTGACGGTTGATGGAACAAGTTAAAAGATGTTTATTGAGAGCGTCTTTAGAAGTGCTTCCTACAAAAGCATTCACAAATGGTTGCAATTCATCTAAACATATAACTTGAGACTCAATTTGAATTTGTGATTAAAACTCGAACTTAATTAAGCTCAATCAAATTAAAGATATTGCTAAAATTTCTAGCAAGATAAATCTCTTATTTGCATTTCAAATTCTTGTTCGCATTTGAGGATTATTGGATCCTTTCAACTGCGCAAAGAACGAAAGAGATAAGAACCAAGATCATGCAAAATAAATAGGGCTAAATAGCCAAAATAGTTCCTGAAATTTGCATAACTCATCACTTTGGTCTCTGAGATTGAAAATCAATATAAATGGTCATTGAGATTGTCCACCATTCATCATTTTGGTCATTCTGTTAAAAACTCTTTGGGCAATTTTCAAAGCTTCGTAACTTGATCGTTTCTTAACCAAATTCGACCCATAATATATCAAAATGAAGATAGGAAAGTGTAGAACAAGATTATACCTACTTGGAAGCCCAATGGTTGCCGGAAGTGGCCGGAAAATAGCCTCAAAGGTCCGCGGGAAAATTGGAAAACTCGCTGAAAATTGGGTAAACTTTAAACGTTCATAACTTCTTCAATACTTAACGAAATCGAGTGATTAAAAAATTGAAAATCATATTAAAAAATGAAAATCATACTTCTCGACGAGACAAAGAGACTGGTACCTTTCTTGATGACTAACATGCAGTGGTTTGGCCGGAAAATGGCTCAAAAGTGGCTAACTCGAAAATGGTTAGCTACTTTTGAGCTGTTTTCCAGCAAAAAAAGGTGAATTAGCAGTCAAGAAAGGTACCATTCTCTTTGTCTTGTCGAGAAGTATGCTTTTCGTTTTTTTGAATCACTCGATTTCGTTGAGTATTGAAGAAATTATGAACATTTAAAGTTTACCCAATTTCCGGTGAGTTTTCCAATTTTCCGGCCATCTCCGGCAACCATTGAGTTCCTAAATAGGTATAATCTTGTTCTACACTTTTCTATCTTCATTTTGATAAATTATGGGTCGAATTTGGTTAAGAAACGATTGAGTTACGAAGTTTTGAAAATTGCCCAAAGAGTTTTGAACAGAAGGACCAAAATGATGGATGGTGGACAATCTCAGCTCAGGAACCATTTCTATTGATTTTCAATCTCAGGAACCAAAGTAATGAGTTATGCAAATCTCAGGGACCATTTTGGCTATTTAGCCAAATAAATAGAGACTGAACAAGAAAAGAGAAAGAAGCGTATTCCTTTCAGCTTGTACAAACGATATTTTATACTGATCTATATTATGATTTAAACTCAAGTCGCAATGATTTGAAGAAGATAAACTAATCTCCACAAAATAAAAATTGTTTTGCAATTTTTGAATCCACAAGGAAAGCCAAAAATAGAAAATGCAATGTAGTTTTTCTTAGCGTGCATGATTTTAAGTGTTTAATTTTATTAAGGGACAAAAACATTACCTTTCATTTTTTTATAAATATGATCAGCTAGTGGTTTCGTCATAACAGTTCATTCTTTCGTTAGGGGACGAGAAGACTCGCATATACATTTCAGCTCTCCCTTGATCATTGTCGTGTGATTCACCATTACCAAAAATTAAACCCAAAACATACTATGTGAAATACAAACTTTGAATTTATCTCTAATCGCTGGACCAACCATGGTGGTTATCATCGGAAAATGATTATTGCCGGATCATTTTCCGTTATCATTACCTTCCATTCACTAAATTACTGATTTTTCTTTAAATAAATAAATAACGACACCGAGTAAAAACGAAACTTATAGACGATAATAGCCGTCCACAATCGCACACGAAACTCCAACATACTGATAGATAGACTTAAAGCCTCGGCTAGGGTTTTCGTCTCTCTCTCTCTCTGCTGCAAAACATATACCAAATTGCAGCTGCAGAGAGCTCTAACAATGACGACTGTGGTGCCAACCTCCGAGGAAGATCCCGCTCTCGCCGTCGTCCGATTCACCTCCGAGCTCGCCTGGGCCGACGCCGGCCACGAGGTACTCTTCTCTCTCCTCCTCCAATTTCCCTCCCCATTTTCCTCTGTGCATTTAGGTCAAGATGTGATTGTGTTGTAATTTATTCCATCTCTAATTTGGGGGTCGGATGCTTTCTGCCCAGTTTTTTTTAATCGAGTAATTGAACTGAGTTTTTGGGTTTGCTAGTATTAATCTGTGATTAGATATTGGATTCCTCCACCGCCCACCCCCCACCCCCCCCCCCCCCCCCCCCCCCCCCCCCCCCCCCACACACACACACACACACACACAAAAAAAAAAAAAATTTAGTCCTTTATTGCGTACTACGTGCTTAATCTCGAAACTCGGTTTTAATTGTAATGCTTACGAATCCGAAACTTGGGTTTACGGTGACAAAAACATTGGGCAAATGTATTTCCGCATTCTGCATTTGGTAATTGTGAAGTAAGAATTGATATTTCACCACCATTTTTGCCCAACGAAAGAAATCCGAGATACGCCTGTCTGTATTATGTATATAGATACTGTGCATATGCATATTACTACGGAAGTTGGTGAATTTCTTGTAGGCCAATTCGGCAACTTTTTGCTCAATCTCTCATGGAGTAAAATTCTCATCAGTACGAGTCAAGGGAATGACCCTTGTTCTTTGATTTCCATATAAAGGAAGAGATTTATCTTTGTCATGATTATCTGCCAGGTTGCTGAGCCGCAAGTTACTAGACTATGTGCTGAAGCCCAAGATTGCGTGGTAATGGACAGGTGGTTCGATTTGGTGTCCCTTATGCTTACTTCGGCTGAGGTCATATTGTCAAAGGTCTCGGAAAAAGGTACAATCTGTATTGTTAGATGTTTATGTACTCTTTAAATGGATAAAGAGGCTTATTATTGCATTGCACAACGGTGCAGAGGTTTTTCTTCCAATTCTCGTTCATCCACTATTGTATCAATGTTTGCTTGAAGTTCCTTAGTCTAATTACTTAAAATTCTGCATGTGTTTTTGGTCAGTTATGTAGATTCTACCATTGTAGAAATTGAAATTCATAATATTCTTTAAAATGTTCTTATTAACAATTTTGGATGATATGGACTTAGTATCAACTAATTCAATTAGTAACGACAATTAAATGCCATCTTAATGGTTTTGTCAATTTTCATCATAACAAATTCATGATTTTTTTTTTCCTTCTAGATCTTGAGTGCATATTCACTGTTATCTGCAATGTTGTTACAAAGTCTGAAAGTCCAGATGAAGCACTGGAGATGGCAAAACTTATATCCTCAAAGATTACTCAAAAACCAACCGACAAGCCTGCATTGCGCTTAAAGATGTATGATACCATTGTGATCATGACTTTAGCTTTTTATTATTTTGAATGTACTTCTGACTGTTTTTGTTTTGTTTACAGTTTGTTCAATCTGTACAACCTACTGGAGAACCCATATAGCCGGTTCTTAGTCTACTTGAGTGCTCTTAATTTGGCTATCCATGGGAAGGTCACTGAACATGTCATCCCTTCATTCAAAAATGTGGAAAGTTTTTTGAAAGAGTGGAATATTGAGATCTCTGATCAGAGGCAGTTATTTCTGACAATCGCTAATGTTCTGAAAGAACACAAAAAGTATGCTTTGTAATCTTTTTTCTATATGTACATGTCTTTCCTCGATTTGTTTTAAGAACAGTTAATTATATTTTCTGTTGTATTTTCAGCTTGGCAAAGGAGTCTTTCAAATTCCTGACCAAGTACTTGGCGACATTTTCTGGTGAAGATGTGCATACGTTGAGTGAAGCCAAAGAGGAAGCTATACGTACAATTGTGGAATTTGTGAAGGCCCCAGACATGTTTCAGGTATATTTGTAGGATCTTGTGGAATTTCAAAATTTTTTTGAACTAATTCTTTAGTCCATGTTTCTCTTTGGTGACTGTTCATCCTTATTTGCAAAATATGTTTTTTTTTTTTTTTTTTTTTTTTGTTAAAAAAATTCTATTGTGTGGTGGACCCAGTTAATTGTGTAGTAGTTTAGAATCAACTCTTATAAAGTAATTCATAAATATTATTGTTTTTCTGGCATTTTGAAGAAGCTACTATGCTTCCTCTGCAGTTACATATAATATCTGTATAAACATGACGGAGTGCTGGCTTAATTTCATCACTTCAAAACAACTGGTTTTTGGCAGTTGGCTCTGATGATCATATTCCCCCCTTCCATTAGGCATTTAGATAACTGATGTGTTGGTTTGTTATGCTGCAGTGTGATTTGCTAAATTTGCCTGCTGTAGAGCAACTGGAGAAGGATGCTAAGCATGCATTGGCATATCAGCTTTTGAAGATCTTTCTGACTCAGAGGCTGGATGCTTACTTGGAGTTTCAGGCTGCAAATTCTGATTTACTGAAAAGCTACGGTAAAGTTTAGTTTCATCTGACTGGGTTTTCTTCGGATTATATACATTTTTCTGTTTGTCTAAATTATGCTTTCTGAAATGTTATAGGTCTTGTCCATGAAGACTGCATAACTAAGATGAGGTTGATTTCCTTGATGGATCTTGGTTCTGATGAATCTGGACGGATTCCTTACGGTGCTATCAGGGATACTCTTCAGGTTAGGTTGGCTTACCCTTCTGGTTCTAGAAGTTTAAAACTGACATCATGGTTAATTATGCTTATGCACTTATTTTTGGCAGATTAATGATGACGAAGTTGAACTTTGGGTGGTAAAGGCAATAACTGCTAAGTTGATGGACTGTAAAATGGACCAGATGAATCAAGTGGTGATTGTGAGGTTAGTTTGTGTTTCGTACCTTCTGCGTACACACAAAGATGCATATAGTTGTTTATTCATTCTTTTAGGCTTCTTTGTTCTTGAACTGAATTGGCCTTTCATCTATAGCCGCTGTACTGAGAGAGTATTTGGGGAAGAACAATGGCTTACACTAAGAACAAAGTTAGCAACTTGGAGGGTAAGTAACTTCAACTGCTTTTTCATTTTTAACTGACCACTAAGAACCGATTCATTGCTACGGTATAACAAACCACCCTTTGTATTGCATTGTCCATAAATCTTCATTATATAATCGTATCTTGACAGAGTTTCTCATTGATAGGGTAATATTGCAAACGTTATCAGCACCATTCGAGCTAACAGGATAGCTGATGATGGATCACAGGCAGTGCAAGGCTTAGTTATTCGTTAGAAACTTACGGATCTTAATGTAGGTGCTTGATTGACTTACGAGAGTTTGAACGAACGAGTGTTATTGATTCCCCGCTATTTTGGAATTGGATCAAATGTTTTGAAAATTTTGACAAGAAAATAGTCTCGTGTTGGTTACAAATGGTATATCATTGTACTCTTGCGAAATGATGATCTACTGCTTTCATCAGTAGTAACTTTTGTTGCGTTTAACAGGAAAATTCTCTTGTCCGGAAGTTGTAAGGGAGCATATTCCAGCCAAATTGGGGATCGTATGAAACTGTTTTTGTAAGCACTTTTGTTGACAAGTGCTTTTATTAAAAATACACGAGGTTTTACTAAAATCAATGCAGTCAGTTTGTAGAAATAGTTCTGCAATATAACGCAATGGGTTCAAACACAGTATATAAGAAAAAACATACTCATATCATGGTCAGGCTTACCCATAGCCTTTAAGTCTAGCCAGATTACTCTAATGTTGCTCATCATCTCCCATTCGGATCGTTGATCTCTGAGAAGATCGTCTCAGATATGCACTGAACGGATTCATTCGTAGCGCAACCTGGCACGGTAGCAAAGGCATCCTCGTTGTTCCTTTCACCGCAGTTCTGATGTTGTTGCAATGCAAACTCAAGCCCCCTCACAACGTCGTTCATTGACGGCCTTTCCATCCCACTATCATCGATGCAACTCATAGCAATTTCCACATACTTGTTCAAACACTCGGTTTCAATCTTACCCTTCATGTTCGGATCAATGATTTGATCAAGTTCCCCGTCACGATGGCAGCTTTTGGTCCACTCAGCCAAGTTCATTTGCCTCGTCTCCACTGCATGCACCACAGCTGGTCTTGCGCACAGTACTTCACACAACACTACACCGAATGAGTACACATCGGACTTCACCGTTAGTTGTTGACGTCGGTAGTATTCTGGGTCTAGATACCCGAAACTGCCTTTCACAGCCGTACTGATGTGGGTCTTGGACATGGTGGTCGTGCCCATTTTCGACAATCCGAAATCCGAAACCTTAGCCACCCATTTCTCATCCAATAAAATGTTTGTGCTCTTCACATCACGGTGGATGATAGTGCCTTGGGCATCACTGTGAAGGTAGCGCAACCCTCGCGCGGCACCAATGCAAATTTGGAGCCTTTGTCCCCAGGAGAGAGGTGGGTTGTCGGTGTGGTAGAGATGGTCAGCAAGTGTCCCACGTGCCATGTAATCGTACACCAAAATCATCTCATTTTTATCAGTACAATACCCAATGAGAGACACCAAATGGCGGTGTCTGAGTTGTGAAAGCAGCTCGATTTCCGTCTTGAACTCGTGGGCTCCTTGCGATGACTCGGGTTTCAGCCGTTTGATCGCAACAGGAGTGGCCCTGCCGTCGATATGCCCTTTGTACACGTGACCGAAGCCGCCAACGCCAACAATGAAACTCTGGCTGAAGTTTTGGGTGGCGGCTTTGATCTCCGCCAGTGAAAAGTAACGACACAAATGTGTTGGTAAAGATGATGACCCATCTGAGGCAGTGCCCTTGACTTTCCGCCGCCGCCCAAAAACCAAGAACCCAAGGACAGAGAGTCCAAGTGTTCCGCAAGCTACATCGACAACCTTGGGTCAATTTTCAATTTTGGGTTAAAACTCAAAAATGGGACAAATTCCGGCCAGCTTAAGTTTGGGATAGTGGGGGAACCCATTTGTGCTAGTGGAAGACATGAAGTTGGACGACAAGTTGCCAAATTCATGCCTGCCACATGAAGCACGTTCTACAGCCAACATTAATGCTGCAAAGTACAACACTTGGGTGTGTCTACCCCTTGTCCGCTAAGAAAATTGAGCTCAACGACTCTTTTGGTTAACCAACGGTTGAAATTCAAATGGACCATTGGTTATCGAATGGTCCACATTTAATTAGTTAATGTTTTTGTTTTATATATATAAATTTATTAAATCTAACGATTGAGATTGAATATGATCAAATTGAACGGTAAAAAAAAAAAAAAAAATCTAATAGCCCAAATTTAAATCCAACAGCTAAATAATTAAAAAAAAACAATTATTTAACTCAAAATTCACCCAAAAACTCTATAAATACTTATGTATTTGTTCAAACATCCACACAAAACTCATTTTTCTCTTACAATTCTTCCAAATTGTCTTAGTTGTTGCTGTATTAATTGTTGTTGTATTAACTGCTTTTGTATGTGTTTTTTTTTTTTTGTCAAACGATAGAGTTTGTTAGATTAGTCACCGACGAGGTTCGAACTCACGCCGTCATGCAAGGGCTAACATATTCCCACCATTGTGGTAAAGGGCTACTTACTTTTTGCATGTGTTTCATATGTGTCGGCTTAGTGATTTTTCAGTATTTATCAGAATTTAAATATTTTTAAGTTAAAATACAAGTTTTTCTCAACTACAACCTAGCTAACTTCTCCATCAACATTTGAAAGAGAAGTACCATAAGACCAACACCTAATTGTTTAGACTACTTCAAAATTTAATTGCAGATAATTTAAGAAACAACAAAACTACTTACGAATTCTGTTGACAAATTATAGCATATATCATATCAGATTAATACAATTTATATGTTCGAATCCAAGCTTAATAGATTAACACTAACGGATTAAAAACATTGCTCAATCAACCATCACCTTCCATTGGGATCGTTGATCTCAGAGAAGATAGTCCCAGACATTCCTTTAATCGAATCATTAGTAGTAGAATTATGATCACTACTAGTCTTGCTCACCCCGCTCTTCTTCAAGTCCGACGACTCCTCCCAGCTAATAAACCCTACATCGCTCCTAGTCACACTCTCAACGTCATCTCCACTGCCCATTTCATCGTTCGAATTTGAATCCCCTCCAACGCTCTGCTGAAGCTGCAGAGCAAACTCAAGCCCCCACACAACATCATTCATTGACGGTCGTTCGATTCCACTGTCATGCATACAACTCACCGCAATCTCAACGTACTTTTTCAAACATGCATTTCCAATCTTACCCCTCAAGCTCGGATCTATGATCTGATCAAGTTTCCCATTCCGGTGACAGATTTTAGTCCACTCAGCCAAACTCATTTGCTTTTTCTCCGCCGTACGAATCAAAGCTGGCCTCGCACACAGTACTTCACACAACACTACACCAAATGAGTATACGTCAGACTTCTCCGTCAATTGTTGACGGCGATAGTATTCAGGGTCCAAATATCCGAAACTACCCTTCACCACCGTGCTGATATGGGTCTGAGACACGGTAGCGGACCCCATTTTCGAAAGTCCAAAATCCGAAACTTTGGCCACCCATTTCTCATCCAATAAGATATTTGTGCTCTTTACGTCTCGATGAATGATCATGTACTTCGCCCCTGTGTGAAGGTAGTGCAACCCACGCGCCGCCCCGATACAAATCTGTAGCCGTTGATCCCACGGTAGAGGCGGATTATCGGTATTGTAGAGATGGTCGCGGAGGGTCCCATGCGCCATGTAGTCGTACACCAAGATCATCTCGCCGTCGTCCATACAGTACCCGATGAGCGGCACCAGATGGACGTGGCGGAGCTGGGATAGCATGTCGATCTCCGTCTTGAACTCGTGAGCTCCCTGCGACGACTGCGATTTCAGCCGCTTGATTGCAACAGGGCGCAACCCACCATCCATGTTGACATTTCCTTTGTAGACGTGTCCGAAACCGCCGACGCCAATAATGAAAACACCGTCGAAGTCTTGGGTGGCGGCTTTGATCTCCGCCAGTGAAAAGTAGCGACACAAATCAGACGGTAAAGAAGAGCTGCGAGTCTTGGTTGACTTGGTCGTCGAAAAAGAAAATGGACCCCACTTTGTTCCTTGCCCGGAGTTTGAGTCCTTGACTTGTCTTCCTCTCCGGAAAACCAAAAATCCGAACACAGAGGCTAAAACAAACACACCTGCAACTACACCGGCGATGATGGCAAGCAGAGGAATCGATTTCTTGTCGGAAACTTTGGGGCGCGCTGGCTGAGCTATTTCGAGAGGCGGGTCGGGGTTTGGTCCGGCGAGATTCCTCTTTGAATCACTGAGCTTGAAGATCTCGAGTCCGTTCAAGATTGCATCGTTGTACTTCGTCAACCAATCTTTTGGGGTGGCTTGCAATGCAAGAAAGAGATGAACTTTCTTTTTACTTCCGGCGCCTGCAGGCACGAAAACGACGTAGTCTTTGTACACCGGCTTCCCATTACCGCCGCTCCACGTGATTACATCCGCCATCGGCTCCGCCGTCTGATTGGCGATGAAGATTTGAAACAGCCGGTCCCTGGGCAATGTAACATCACCTTCGAACTCACAAAAATGAAGCCGAATAAAGTAATTAAACATAGAATCTACCGGAAACCCCCAGGTGAGATTATAGCTCTTGTTTATGGTTTTGTTCCACCCCATCGACCGACCGGTTCGGTAAACTTCTTCCGGAGCAGAGTACTTCGGAATTTCCGAAAAGTCGAGCTCAATACTACTGTTTTGCGGCAGAACACTAAAATTTTTACTCAAATCGTCCAAATACTTGTCCTCCACTTGAATACCATCCCAGTTTCTGTACATTCCAGTGTCCTGATTGAACGAGAGCTGAGATCCGCCGACGTTGATCCGGTAGACCATCTCCATGGCGGTGTTATTTTCGATCGGATACGGGTTTATGCTGCCTACGAGAACAGCCCCATCTGCGCTTTGCGGCGGAGTGTAATAAAGATTGTCGGGCATGGACACGATTTCGATTCCATTGATGAAGGCATAGGCATCTGGACTTGCTATACTCGGAGTGAACGTGATGTTCAAGCTCTGTTCGGATGCAATGTTGAGACAGAACTCCCTTGATACTGTCTCCGACGAGGAAGCGTCGGCGGTGACGGAGGCGTTGAAGTCGCGGAGAAGGGTAAAGCCGCCGGCTTCGACTGAGAAGAGGGATTTAGATCGGTCGAACTCGACGGCGTAGGAAGTGGGGTAGAAGTACAAGCGGATGAACTTTTGGCCGCTGGTGAGTGGAAACGTGTACGTAAATTCGGAGCGAGAGAGCCGAGCTGTGGTGTAAGGCACTTGGCTGGAGGAGGAGATCGGGGTTGCTGCTTTGAATACGGATGAGCTGACAGCTGCTTGGGAGGGGAAGAATTTTGAGTTGATATCGCCACTCCAAGTTCGTCCGTCCTGTTGGTTGACTTGGTCGCCGGAAAAGCCGCACTGTAGGGTGATGTCATCGACCGGTTTGTAGACAGAGGGTGAGTCTCCGGCCACGTGTAGGGTTATGATTTGCAGAAACAGGGTAAGGAACAGATGAGCAAGATTGGGTTTCATGGTAAGGTGTTTGCTCCAATTTGGAAACGGGGGAATCTGTTGCTGCTTATTGTCGTAAGCTTAACAAAATTCCATTCATAATTAAACTTCTAACTGGATTTTGAATACTTTAATGGTGAAGTGCTTGGTTGTAATTGGAAAACTGGGTGTTTGAAAGTTCAGAGGTTTAATTTTTTTTTTTTTTTTCACCAAATTTCTGGCGAATGTTAAAGCAGCTTGTCTTGTCCTCTACTTTGAGTTGTTATATTATTGTCTGAATGCACAATTATTGAAAATCTAGGGCAAAACAAAAGTAGTGGAGCATGAGCACTGTTCTAAAAATATCCGCCTATCACTGTCTAGGCACTAGGCGGCTAGTCACCGTCCCGATTAATGCATAGGTGTTTGAAAATTAAGAAATGACGCACATACCAGCTGAGGCACCCACCTAGCCCGCCCAGACCCACCTAGACACCTGCCTAGGTTTCAACTTACTTAGACAGAAAATAGATAACTTTCAATTTGCATTGAATTCTTTTCAATAAATTGTAAGAGACTTGTTGAATACTTAAATGAGCACACACTATATGAGTGTTCTCCATGTTTTTATTATGTTTTAATACATATGTTATTCTATTTTGTAGTTTATGAAGAAATTATATATATTTTTAAGTATAAACAGACACTTATTTACACGAAATATAATGGATTTACTTGAATCCGTCTAGTCCGCCTAGGTTGACACACCTCGACCGAAATCAAGGCGTGCTGGCTGTCACGTGAGAGTGACATAACCATGTGCACAGTGCGAAAGAAAAAAATAATAATAAAAGTACGAATAAATAAAAACCAAACTACTAAATAAACTAGTTAAGGTAACACACTAATGTAAGACTAAGTGTGATAAACATAATTAGAGCACAGAAAACCTAAGTACAGTCCAAAAGAAGAATACTAATTACACAACACTCAAAGGTGATCCTACATTTGTGATGTTCTGTCAGAACCACCGTCAAGTCTTTGTGAACCACCAAAGCTACTTCTAACTAGAACCTGAAGGGGCGCAAAACAGAAAGTGTGAGTGGGCAAAAACAAAGCTTTTCAAAATCATTTCATTATCAAAAGTTATAACCCCTCGCCGTAAAACCTATATAGTTTCCCAGAAAATAGAATATACACATATATCGAAAACATGTTCAAAAATCTGCCATGTCGAATGCCTCCACATAAAATGTAAGTAACCCAGGTAATGTCAATCAATGCAAGTAACATGTCAACCGGAGTCACCTAACGTGACCTGTACGGTTGAATCTAGAGCTCAAATCCCTAACCCACTAACTATACTTGTACATGAGTCGGAACCACCTAAAGTGGTCTGTATGACAGGACTGGATGTAAATAAATACGCTCAAGTGCTACGATCACGTGAAGACTGGGCGAATAATCGCGGGTCACCTACGAGCCGGAACCACCTATAGTGGTCTGTACGATAGGACTGTGCACCTAACTTAGATCCAAGATGAGCGCGTGGTACGAGAGGTGAACATCACATGAAGGACTGTGCCCTACTCTGGGCGGGAGCACAAACACCGGGGGTGCAGGTTATGAGCTCTCTATGCATATCACATAACCACTAATTCACAATCATAAACCATAAACTTACCTGACATTTACTTGTGCGTCCGCAGCAATATATGCAAGTACTAATGCATAAATAAATAAGCAAACGCTATGCATGGCATTTAAAACATATAAACATTCCATATCATTTTCTGGGAAAACCCATAAGTATATAGGTATATACGAAAAACCAAAAGCCCACTTACTAATATGTGGAAAGGTCGTAACCCCATTACCTCGAGTGACTGCGCTCGTCCTCAGGATAGGTCTCACGCGAAACAACTATAAAAACGTCAATTTAAAGCACATAACCAAAACTAGGTAATAACTTATCATACAATGCTCAAATGGGGTGTGTGAATACACCAACGTGATCTACTCAACCTTACAAATATCCCCATATTTTTAAAATAATTTTTCGACCACCCACGCGCCGGCCAAGGCACTGCCAGACGCGCCGGCCACGCGCGGGCACGTGCCTGGCACACGTGTGGTAACCCTAACAGCGTTAGGGAATATTCCGTCCAAAAATAAAACATACCGTTAAAACTAACCTGACGCCGTTAAGAATATTCCGTTAACTTAACGAAATATTCCCTTGTCTTCTCCGGTGAGTCTCGCCGGCCGCCGTCGCTTGCAACTTGAATTCTCGCCGGAAACTGGAAAAATTTTCAGAACTTCATATTTTCTTCGTTTCTCAACCAAATTCCATGAAATTGGTACCAAAATGAAGCTTATAATGAGTAGAACAAAATCTTACCACTTTGAAGCCCTTAAATTCACGGAATCTCGTCGGAGAAACCATGAAATTTCGGCCAAAACTGCAACTCGCCACTTCTGGCCTTCCCGACGTCCAAAACACTTCAACTTTCTTCCCCGAGCTTCGTGAGAGTGTTCTAAAGCTCCCTATGACCTTAAAAACTTCTAAAACCCCCACGATCACGTGTGCATGAACAGTGCACAAAATCGGGGTTCCCTGGTTCTTAGGTTTTCGAGGGTTTCACGTCTAAAAACTGGTATAGATGAGTTCGTGATGACGAGATGAAGGTGATGGTACTAAACACGAGCTCGATCTGCACATAAATGGGTTGGTTTGGTGTTGGGCGTACGACTTGTATAGACGTTGCAGAAAATCGAAAGAGGGAAGAGAGAGAGAGAGAAGGCACGGGAGTGTGGTATGGGTGTGTGTGTGTGGGTGTGTGGTCCTAGATGAATCAACAACCAAAAGAAACAACTAAACAACACCCCACAACACCAATTAACGTCCAAGGGCCTTTTAGTCTTTTCGCACCTACGGTTCAAATAATTCGGGACGGGCTATCACATAGGTGCCCGCTTAGACCCCGGCTAGCCTCCTAGGCGCCTAGACGTTAGGCCCCAGCTTGCTACCGGACTAGTGCCTAACATCTTTTAGAACCTTGGGCATGAGAGAAAATTTAATGGAGGAGTGACTTCTCCGGCCACTTTATAAAGGATTAAGCTTTTTAGCTAAGTGGTCGTGGAAATTAACATAATTATTTATATTGTGTTTTAAGATTTTAAATTGATAGAAGTGATTTTTGAAGTTGTTCACCATCAATCATTTTGGTTATTTTATAATAAAACATTTGTTAAATTAAAAGTAATTTTTGTCAAATCAACTTCTTTACTTGAATTGGTATTTTCTTCGACTTAACTTGTATTAGTAGTTCATTATGTGACAATTACCCTGAATTTGTTTCATTTAAGTCTCTCTTTCATGGATCAAAGACTTTGAATGCATGTGTGGTCTAAATTAAGGGAACTTTAACGAAAACCTCCCGGTACTGTTCACTTTAACGAAAAACCATATTTTTACACTAAAAAGTCAATCATAGTACTATTCACTTTACCCTTTATTTTGTCTTTATCGTTAAAACTCAAAGTTCTCAAGCCATTTTCATTAGTTTTCCTCTAAATTAAAGATTCTCAATCATCAACAGTAACGTTAATAGACTATACACAAAGGGCAGTGGTAGTGGACTTGAAGAGTCAAAGTCTTTGCCACAAGTTTTTATGTATGGTGGGTCGTTTGCTTGTATACTTTTCCAAACAAGTAGAGATTGTGTTGTTTAACTTGTTATATATTCTTATGGATAATGCTTGGTAGAAAAGTCTCACCACTAGCAAGTTACAAACAACCCGTCAAATGGTATCCAACTATGAGTTAGTAAACGTCGTTTTAACAAGCATGTCTCTTTTGCAATGTGACTTTTGTGGTGAGGTGATGATATTATGCACACAGATTTTTGTTAGCATCGATGCATTTTGCGATTACATGTATCTTTGATTTTAAGTACACATAAACGATTGACATATAAAAGGTTAATGTTGACTTGGTCGCTGTAAAAGCCACACTGAAGGGTGATGTCATCGACCAGAGTGTAGACAGAGGGTGAGTCTGCGGCCACGTGTAGGGTTATGATTAAACCTTTACTCTGACTTGTTATGTTATTGTTTGCATGCACAATTATTGAAAATCTAGGGCGAAACAAAAGTAGTGGGACATGATTTCATTCATGAAGGAGTTCATCGTTGATTCATCAAGATGAAGATAGTTTTTAGTGTGATTGGGAATATGTGACTGGTACATCAAGTGTTATAATATAATTGATTAAATTTTTTTTCAAGAATTTAATTAATTGTATTATGATACTTTGTATACTAAGTTATGTTCTTAACATTGAAAAATATATTGGCACAATGACGTCTCAAGCAACTAACTAATATAAGATCGTGTATGAAATTTTTTCTGATATGACCTTGTATTAGTGATTCAGTACGCCACAATAATATTATATTTGTTTCATTTAAATCTTTTTCCAACGGGATGAATCAAAGACTTTAAAAGAGAGTTCATCATCCAGAAAGATGCAGCGCAATCCAAACAAACAATACTGGCCAAAGATTTGAATGTCAAATATTTGGCTGCACGTCTCAATCATCAAGACTAAAGTTAATAGACTTGATACAAAGGGTAATCGACGAAAAATCCAAAGTCTCTGCCACTAGTCTTTATGCATATATAGTGATTTGCTTGTATACTTCTCCAAACAAGTGGAGATTGTGTTGTTAACTTGTAATATAATCTTATGGAAAATGCTAGGCTGAAAAGTCTCACCACTAACAAGTAACAACCAACCCGCCAAATGGTATCCAGGTATGAGTTGGTATACGTCATTTTAACAAGCATGTGTCTTTACAATGTGATTTTTGAGGTTAGATGATGATAATACGCACCCGGATTTTTGTTAGCATGATGTATATTGCGATTTACATGTATTATTGATTTTAAGTGCATATAGACGATTGATTCTAAGTGTGCATAGAGGACTGACATACCCTATTCTTATAAGGTACTTGAACAAATTAATACTTAATCTACTCGACCATCCTTATATAATATAGTTTGGCTACAATAATATTAGGGGATACCCTCAATCAGTTGAGGCATTGAGCTTCTGCCTAGCTAAGTTTATGTTGACATGGTGTATAATGTATATAACCAAAAAGCACATTGGCTTCATAGAATTTATGTTCATCTGTTTTGAAATGGAAGTAAAATAAAGCTAACAAGTTACAAGAAGACTCGCGTTTTACTAAAATTTATGGTTAAACTTCTTCTAGTTAAAAATGAGTGATAATTAATTGTGTGATTCATGAATGGGATGCACAATATATATTGGGTGATGTTATCCATACACACTTCATCTTATTTTTTCTTAGCCGTTAGGTCAAATGAATTGAAAAAATCAAAAGACAAAAATTAACAGAGGTTTAGGCACCACCCTATATATTATACTGAAAATATAACTTTAGCCCCTAAAACTTAATTTTCTCTACATAAAACCCGACATAAGTTTTTTTCTTGAATAAAACCCATTAACTAGATTCCACATCAGCAAAAAAGTAGAGATTGTATATTGAACTACTTTTTCAATAGAATGTATATTGAACTAATTAGATTTGGATTAGGCGATTTCACATAAAAGAAGAAAAGAACTTCTTTTTTTTGTTTTTTAAAATTAAAAGCAAAAAAACCTTGAATTAATTGAATGTTGTTGACAAACAAAAGACAATAAATTAAAAGTCTACAAAAAAACCGTAATAGCCATATTAATGTTGGTGGCATGGTGTTGTAAATAAATTTAAATGTATGGACATCTTTTATCTTATATGACATCAAATTTAAAATTTGGGTTTTATTTAGATGTTTTAATATAGGTGGGTTTATGTCTAGAGTTCAACAGTTGTAAGGGGCTAAATCTAAAGCACCCTTTATTTAAAATTTTCAGTTTTTAATTGGTTTTCGATTCGGAAATTGATAGGTTTGTTTTGTTTTGTGGAAATTGTAATGCACAGGCGATCAAAAATGCAAGAGAAAGATATAGGAGGAGTCTATTGCGTGCGGTATGTTCTCGAATTTGAACACATTTGTTTGTTCTTGTATTGGATTGTGAATCAAAAGTTGCATAATTTGTGATCTCGGATTGTACTGTAACAGATGAATGCTGGAAATTCTACGGGTGTAGCGAAAGCTGCAAGCGAGAAAGGAGACAAAGCGGGGGACCTGTTCCCCTCTGCCTCGCTCGAAGAAAATGCAGAGGCAAGCAGAGATGATGAGGATAACGACATTGATGATGGTGAAGGTGGTAGCCTTCTGCACGCGCGTAAATATTTTTTGAATCACATAGACCTACGCACAATTTATACATTTTAAATATATTTATATGCGTAAATTGATAAAAGAAAAATTAAATATTTGAAGTAAATAAATAATCTTAGATCATGCTAAAAGAAACCCTTATAAATCAATTAAAGCCGCTGAATTCATATAATAAAATCGATCTCTATAAAATTTACATTAAGAATAGAGAAAATAATATTTAATAAACAATTAATTAAGAATAGAGAAAATAATATTTAATAAACAATTAATTGAATCACATTATTGTTAGCTCATTGTGAGGTCAAGCCCACCCCACTCCCCCTTAGTGTAGATAAGATCGTTTGTTAATAAAAAAACAATCATTTGATAACTAATTTAATCAAATTATTATCCGCTTGTGAAAGACATTTTTTATATCCGGCATTGCACGCATCTTAAGATGTTTTGAACGTGTTTAAAAATAGAGAAATTGAATCACATTATTGCTAGCCTATTGTGAGGTACAAATTAAAATAATAATAATAATTATTATTAAAAAAATACAGTTAAAATGACGAAACCTCTGCCTTATTTGATTCATTATTTTGGGATGCCTTTGAAGGTTTTTTATCTTGGGGGTATTTTTGTCCAATTACTTTTTGAATCTTGGTGACACCAAAATCACTATTGACCTTTTCCATTGGCTTTATATATAGAAGATTAAGCTTTTTAGCCAAATGGTTGCGGAAATTGGGATAATTATGTATATTGTTCTTTGAGATTTTAAATAGATAGAAGTAATTTTTGAAATTATTCACCGTCAATTATTTTGATCATTCCATAAAAAAAAATTTGTTAAATTAAAAGTAATTTTCGTCAAATCAACTTCTTTACTTGAATTGGTATTTTCTTCAACGTGACTTTGTATTAGTTGATCATTATGTTACAATTACACTGAATTTGTTTCATTTTAGTTTCTCATTGATCAAAGACTTTGAATGCAGTGTGGTCCAAATTAAAGATTCTCAATCATCAACAGTAACGTTAATGGACTATACACAAAGGGTAGTGGTAGTGGACTTGAAGAGTCAAAGTCTTTGCCACGAGTCTTTATGTATGGTGGGTCGTTTGCTTGTTTACTTTTCTAAACAAGTAGGGATTGTGTTGTTAACTTGTGATGTATTCTTATGGATAACGCTTGGTAGAAAATTCTCACCGCTAGCAAGTTACAAACAACCCGTCAAATGGTCTCCAGCTATGAGTTAGTAAACGTCATTTAACAAGCATGTCTCTTTTGAAATGTGACTTTTGTGGTAAGGTAATAATATTATGCACGCGGATTTTTGTTAGCATTGATGCATTTTGCGATTACATATCTATACTATTATTAAGAGAACTCTTCTTGTCAACTTTTTATTATTATTTTTCTTATTTTGCCCTCACTTTTGATACACAATACTTACATAAGGAGGGCAAAATAGTAATTTTGTATATTTTGCCCCCTTTTTTTCCTATTTTGCCCTCACTTTTGATACACATACTTACATAAGGAGGGCAAAATAGTAATTTTGTATCCTTTGAGAAAATGACAATCATATCCCTATTTTTCCTATTTTACCCTCACTTTAATATTTACATAAGGGGAAGAAAACGGTAATTATGTAATAGTAAGATAAAATATTCACTTATTAAGAGAAATTGTCCCATCACTATTTTTTCATACTCTTTTTAAAATTTTAAAAACTAATCACACTCCTTAATAAAAAAAACAAAAAATAAAATGAAATTGTTCACACACACAGAGTGTGTGCTCATCGGCTAGTATTTTCGATTTTAAGTGCACTTAAACGACTGAAATATAAAAGGTTTATGCTGACTTGGTCGCTAGAAAAGCCACACTGAAGGGTGATGTCATCGACCGGAGTGTAGACAGAGGGTGAGTCTACGGCCACGTGTAGGGTTATGATTAAACCTCTACTCCGAGTTGTTATGTTATTGTTTGCATGCACAATTATTGAAAACCTAGGGCAAAACAAAAGTAGTGGGGCATGAGGCCATCTCCAACCAAGAGCTGGCTAGAGGGCTCGTTTTAGCCCTTTGATCCTCTAAGAAATTAATATTTTAATGAACAGTACAAAGTCATATTTGCCTCCATCTCCAATTGAGGGCCAAAGGGCCATCGGGCTCGTTTTAGTCATGTTACAAAAAATCGTCTACAACCGAGGGCCAAATGGTCATAGGGCCAAACATAATTTATTATTTAATGTTGTTTCATGTTACTTAATTTAATTTAATGTTGTATAATGGCTTAGGAAGTTATAGGAAAAAAAATAGAATTTCAAAAAAATATGAAACAAATTTTGTAAAATAGAAGTTATAGGAAAAAAAAGGTTTAAATTCATTAAAAAAAATTGAATACAACAACTAGTCAGCTAACCATTGGATTCAAATTTTTGTTTAAGCATTCATGTTGGTTATATCCGACAGGAATACTCAGCCCTCTGGCCCAGCCCGGGCTGGCTGACTGGCTAGATTGGGCCAACCCTTTGGGCCTTTCAGATTTCGTGGGGCCCACAAGCCCTCTGACATAGCCCTCGGTTAGAGACGGTTTTCGGGCTATTTTCAGCCGTTTGGCCCTCTGGACCATTCGGTTGGAGATGACCTGATTTCATGGAGGAGTTCATCGTTGATTCATCAGGATAGAGATAATTTTTAGTATGTTTGAAAATATATGACTGGTATATCAAGTGTTATAACACAATTAATTTTTTTTTAAGATTTAACTAATTGTATTATGACATTTAGTATACTGAGTTATGTTTTTAATACTAAAAAATCTATTGGCGTGATGACTTTTCAAGCCACTAACTAATATAAGATCATGCATGAAACTTTTTCAAATATGACCTTGTATTAGTGGTTCAGTACGCTATGATTATATTGAATTCGTTTCATTTAAGTCTTTTTAGAACAGGATGAATCAAAGACTTTAAAAGGGAGTTCATCATCTAAAAAGATGCAGCGCACTCCAGACAAACAATACCGGCCAGAGATTTGAATGTCAAATATTTGGCTGCACGTCTCAATCATCAAGAGTAAAGTTAATAGACTTGATACAAGGGGTAGTAGACGAAAAATCCAAAGTCTTTGCCACTAGTCTTTATGCATAGTGATTTGCTTGTATACTTTTCCAAACAAGAAGTAGAGATTGTGTTGTTAACTTGTTATATAGTCTTATGAAAAATGCTAGGTAGAAAAGTCTGATCACTATCAAGTAACAACCAACCCGTCAAATGGTATCCAGGTATGAGTTGTTATACGTCATTTTAACAAGCATGTGTCTTTACAATGTGATTTTTGAGGTAAGATGATGTTAATACGCGCACAAATTTTTGTTAGCATTGATGCATTTTGCAATTTACATGTATTATTGATTCTAAGTGCGCATAGACGATTGATTCTAAGTGCGCATAGACGACTGACATACACTATTCTTATAAGGTACTTGAACAAATTAATACTTAATATACTCGACCATCCTAATATAATATAGTTTGGCTACAATAATATTAGGGGATATCCTCAATCAGTTGAGGCATTGAGCTTTTGCCTAGCTAAGTTTATGTTGACATGGTGTATAATTTATATAACCAAAAAGCCAAAAAGCACATTGTCTTCGTAGAATTTATGTTTATCTGTTTTGAAATGGAAGTAATATAAAGCCAACATGTTACAAGAAGACTAGTGTTTTACTAAAATTTATGGTTAAACTTCTACTAGTTAAAAATTAGTGATAATTATGCGATTCATGAATGAGATGCACAATAGATATTGGGTGATGTACCCATACACACTCCATCTTATTTTTTCTTAGCCATTGGGTCGAATGAATTGAAAAAATCAAAAGACAAAAATTAATATAGGTTTAGGCACCACCCTATATATTATACAACAATATGAACCATTATTTATTAATGTGAAACATTTTAAACCATGAATCTACTCTCAAAACACATTAGCATAAATAATTAAAGGAAAGGAGTGGAAAATATACTTTCCATATCCATTTTGAGTAGTGTTCTGAGAGACAAATGGCCACAAATATTTTTTTGTAATCTGTCGGGAGCTTGAGGTTTCCAAATTCAAATTTCAAGAGGTTGGGTTAGCCTCGCCAGAAGACGTGAAGATTAGCTTTCAACGTCGTGATCATGGAGACGGTATCTCATTCGACGGGGCAAATGGAATTTTGGACCATGCTTTTGCTCCCACGGATGGAAGGCTGCATTTGGATGCAGATGAACGAACCTGATCTGGTTTGAGGCCTCCAAGTAAGAACAAACTTGATCTGGTTTGGGTGGCTACGCACGAAATAGAAATGGCCCTTCATGAATTTAGTTGCAAAGATAAACAACTATAAAGTAAAGTTGTTGAGTGTCTGATAAACTTATTTTGTAAAATTACTTTTAACTAAAAAAATAGTGTCTAAGTGTCTGATAAACTTTTGTATAAAATTGTTATAAGCGTGTTGAATGATTAAAATTGATCATCATGCTTTAAAAATAAAATAAAAAAACGTTTTTTTATTTTTTTGTTGAGAAGTATGGTAGACTTTGCTTGCGCGTTTCTATGCTTCTCATATTTAATGTTCCAAAATTTTTAGTAAGCTATTTTTTTTTAAAGCATCGCAACTCCAAATCATGCTTCTCATATTTAATGTTCCAAAATTTTTCCAAATCATGCTTCTCATATTTAATGTTCCAAAATTTTTAGTAAGCTATTTTTTTTTTAAAGCATCGCAACTCCAAATCAACCCTAATCACTTAAGGCATTGGGAATCGGAGGAACTGTGCACCATCAGTTCGGAAATTTTCCTTCAGCATCTCAGCAGGTATGTTGTCTCCGATTTCTTTGAATAAAAATTCAGGCAACGGAGAGTTGAAGCCCACCTTCGAAGCTGTCAAACTCGTTAGGAATTTTATCGACCAAGGCTTTGAGCTCCGGTCTAATGAACCAGGACGTCTGACATCTTCCAGTATCCAAATCGTAACTTATGATATTGCTGCATCGATAGCCATTGTCATATTTGGTGGTTGAATTAGAGTTTTATCTCAATCAATTAATGTATTAATCAAGCATTGTAATCGTAGGTAATTTCCTTTTACTAACCTCGGTATAAACTAGAGAGAAATACTTAGTTACTGATAAATCCTTTTTTTTTGACAAACAAGAAGATAATTTGCACTGAATTTTTTGAACTATGGGAGAAAATTTAAACTCGAAAATTAGTGGGTTGAAGAGAAAAGCTCTATCTACTAAGCAATCCACCATTTGTTTGACCGATCAATTAGTTACCTTGTTATTGATCACAATCTGTTCTTTTCAAATAATATTACAAAAAATGCCACAGTAATCGTAGGTCATGTTTCTAAGTTGTGTCATTTCTCATTTCCTAATTTATAACATATTGTTGATCAACATAAGTGTTTTGTAATTAATATTGTAATCAGTAACTTGAACTTCGCTTTATATTGTATGGAATCCGCAAATCGTAAACCATGTATGGGGGTTAATGCATGTCCTGTGTCGAAAGGTCAAGAAAGCTAGTGACCTAATGACATGGGAGCCGGCAATTAAAACTCTAGTGAGAAGCGACCATAACTATAACGGTCCTAAGTCAAAAAATTTCTTGTTGAATAAGTTTCAAGTTCCAACACAGTATGAAAGACATAACGATCTTGATAGTCTTACGCAGTTCCAACCCAAAACCCAATTGTCAAATGAACCTCACACCTTTCTCAAACTCTGTAGGCTAGTTGGTATCCACATTCCCATAGGGCTAAATGGACCATATCAAATCAACCCAATCAAAAGCCCAATCAGATTCCAAACAACCCACATCCAAATCAAACACGGATCAGAAAAGACCCATAATTTTGATAAATTATGGGTCGAATTTAGTTAAGAAACGATTGAGTTACGAAGTTTTGAAAATTACCCAAAGAGTTTTTAACAGAAGAACCAAAATGATGGATGTAGGACAATCTCAGGAACTATTTCTATTGATTTTCAATCTCAGGAACCTAAGTAATGAGTTATTCTAATCTCATGGACAATTTTGGCTATTTAGCCAAATAAATAGAGACTGAACAAGAAAAGAGAAAGAAGCGTATTCCTTTCAGCTTGTACAAACGATATTTTATACTAATCTATATTATGATTTAAACTCAAGTCGCAATGATTTGAAGAAGATAAACTAATCTCCACAAAATTTTAGTCCTTTATTGCGTACTACGTGCTTAATCTCGAAACTCAGTTTTAATTGTAATGCTTACGAATCCGAAACTTGGGTTTGCGGTGACAAAAACATTGGGCAAATGTTTTTCTTCCAATTCTCGTTCATCCACTATTGTATCAATGTTTGCTTGAAGTTCCTTAGTCTAATTACTTCAAAATTCTGCATGTGTTTTTGGTCAGTTATGTAGATTCTACCATTGTAGAAATTGAAATTCATAATATTCTTTAAAATGTTCTTATTAACAATTTTGGATGATATGGACTTAGCATCAACTCATTCAATTAGTAACGACAATTAAATGCCATCTTAATGGTTTTGTCAATGTTCATCATAACAAATTCATGAATTTTTTTTTCCTTCTAGATCTTGAGTGCATATTCACTGTTATCTGCAATGTTGTTACAAAGTCTGAAAGTCCAGATGAAGCACTGGAGATGGCAAAACTTATATCCTCAAAGATTACTCAAAAACCAACCGACAAGCTTGCATTGCGCTTAAAGATGTATGATACCATTGTGATCATGACTTTAGCTTTTTATTATTTTGAATGTACTTCTGACCGTTTTTGTTTTGTTTACAGTTTGTTCAATCTGTACAACCTACTGGAGAACCCATATAGCCGGTTCTTAGTCTACTTGAGTGCTCTTAATTTGGCTATCCATGGGAAGGTCACTGAACATGTCATCCCTTCATTCAAAAATGTGGAAAGTTTTTTGAAAGAGTGGAGTATTGAGATCTCTGATCATAGGCAGTTATTTCTGACCATCGCTAATGTTCTGAAAGAACACAAAAAGTATGCTTTGTAATCTTATTTCTATATGTACATGTCTTTCCTCGATTTGTTTTAAGAACAGTTAATTATATTTTCTGTTGTATTTTCAGCTTGGCAAAGGAGTCTTTCAAATTCCTGACCAAGTACTTGGCGACATTTTCTGGCGAAGATGTGCATACGTTGAGTGAAGCCAAAGAGGAAGCTATACGTACAATTGTGGAATTTGTGAAGGCCCCAGACATGTTTCAGGTATATTTGTAGGATCTTGTGGAATTTCAAAATTTTTTTGAGTCCATGTTTCTCTTTGGTGACTGTTCATCCTCATTTACAAAATATGTTTTTTTTTTTTGTTAAAAAATTCTATTATGTGGTGGACCCGGTTAATTGTGTTGTAGTTTAGAATCAACTCTTATAAAGTAATTTATAAATATTATTGTGTTTCTGGCATTTTGAAGAAGCTACTATGCTTCCTCTGCAGTTACATATAATATCTGTATAAACATGACGGAGTGCTGGCTTAATTTCATCACTTCAAAACAACTGGTTTTTGGCAGTTGGCTCTGATGATCATATTCCCCCCTTCCATTAGGCATTTAGATAACTGATGTGTTGGTTTGTTATGCTGCAGTGTGATTTGCTAAATTTGCCTGCTGTAGAGCAACTGGAGAAGGATGCTAAGCATGCATTGGCATATCAGCTTTTGAAGATCTTTCTGACTCAGAGGCTGGATGCTTACTTGGAGTTTCAGGCTGCAAATTCTGATTTACTGAAAAGCTACGGTAAAGTTTAGTTTCATCTGACTGGGTTTTCTTCGGATTATATACATTTTTCTGTTTGTCTAAATTATGCTTTCTGAAATGTTATAGGTCTTGTCCATGAAGACTGCATAACTAAGATGAGGTTGATTTCCTTGATGGATCTTGGTTCTGATGAATCTGGACGGATTCCTTACGGTGCTATCAGGGATACTCTTCAGGTTAGGTTGGCTTACCTTTCTGGTTCTAGAAGTTTAAAACTGACATCATGGTTAATTATGCTTATGCACTTCTTTTTGGCAGATTAATGATGACGAAGTTGAACTTTGGGCGGTAAAGGGAATAACTGCTAAGTTGATGGACTGTAAAATGGACCAGATGAATCAAGTGGTGATTGTGAGGTTAGTTTGTGTTTCGTACCTTCTGCGTACACACAAAGATGCATATAGTTGTTTATTCATTCTTTTAGGCTTCTTTGTTCTTGAACTGAATTGGCCTTTCTGTTGAGAATTACAAGCCATCTGGCTAAGATTTGTGTTGGATGATTTTGGTGAATTACAAGCTGAGGCAACACCATTGTTTTGTGATAACATGTCAGCAATATCAATGGTCAAAAATCCAGTCTTTCATCAGAGAACCAGACACATAAACAGGAAATATCATTTTATTCGAGAAGCATTGCAGCAAGGATCCATTGATGTGAAGTATTGCAGAAGTGAAGAGCAGTTGGCAGACATATTTACTAAAGCCTTGCCCAAAGATCGATTCAATTATCTGAGGATGAAGTTAGGAGTGAAGCCAGTAAGCAGCTTAGGAGAGGCTGTTGAGAATTAAGTTGCCTACTAGCATTAAGATCAATCTGCAGAAGTTAATCCTGCAGTTCAAATCGAGAGGAAGCTGAGAATCAAGAGATGAACAACTTGCCAATTTTAGAAAGGAGCCGTTGAGTTTGAATTGCAACGGCTAGTTTCATTTTCCATTGTTAGAAAGTTCACAGCTGGTATTTTTGTTTTATTTAGTCGTACTATGCATTCTCATCCCCGTCCAGATGGATGGATGATATCCTCCAGAGCCCTTAGTGGCCGGAGAAGAGTACTAGATCCCTAAAATGTAGGATTAGGTTTTTGACCAAGTTGAGGGGCATATAGCCTTTGTAATTTCATTCTCGAAAATATAGGAAATATACAGACTCTTCCTCTCCTTCTTATTCTCTCTCAAAAATCACAGATTCATTAAAAACAATCTGTAGAAAAAGTTTCAATCTTTACTAAGATTATTAAATCTATCAGGATGCCTGGTACCATTTCAAACACTTTCATCTACAGCTGCTGTACTGAGAGAGTATTTGGGGAAGAACAATGGCTTACACTAAGAACAAAGTTAGCAACTTGGAGGGTAAGTAACTTCAACTGCTTTTTCATTTTTAACTGACCACTAAGAACCGATTCATTGCTACAGTATAACAAACCACCCTTTGTATTGCATTGTCCATAAATCTTCATTATATAATCGTATCTTGACAGAGTTTCTCATTGTCAGGGTAATATTGCAAACGTTATCAGCACCATTCGAGCTAACAGGATAGCTGATGATGGATCACAGGCAGTGCAAGGCTTAGTTATTCGGTAGAAACTTGCGGATCTTAATGTAGGTGCTTGATTGACTTACGAGAGTTTGAACGAATGAGTGTTATTGATTCCCCGCTATTTTGGAATTGGATCAAATGTTTTGAAAATTTTGACAGGAAAATAGTCTCGTGTTGGTTACAAATGGTATATCATTGTACTCTTGCGAAATGATGATCTACTGCTTATATCAGTAGTAACTTTTGTTACGTTTAACAGGAAAATTCTCTTATCCGGAAGTTGTAATGGAGCATATTCCAGCCAAATTGGGGATCGTATGAAACTGTTTTTGTAAGTACTTTTGTTGACAAGTGCTTTTATCAAAAATACACAAGGTTTTACTAAAATCAGTGTGTTTCTTGGAAAAATGCTTGGGAGTGCTTTTTTGAGAAGCACTTGGCATGTGCTTGTTTAGAAAACGCTTCTATCTAGAAGCACTTTTAAGTTTCTCCCGCTATTGTGTGGTCGTAAGTGCAGTCAATTTGTAGAAATAGTTCTGCAATATAACGCAATGGCAGGCACTGCAAGTGATTCAGCATTTAATTGGGTTCAAACACAGTATATAAGAAAAAACATACTCATATCATGGTCAGGCTTACCCATAGCCTTTAAGTCTAGCCAGATTACTCTAATGTTGCTCATCATCTCCCATTCGGATCGTTGATCTCTGAGAAGATCGTCTTAGATATGCACTGAACGGATTCATTCGTAGTGCAACCTGGCACGGTAGCAAAGGCATCCTCGTTGTTCCTTTCACCGCAGTTCTGATGTTGTTGCAATGCAAACTCAAGCCCCCTAACAACGTCATTCATTGACGGCCTTTCCATCCCACTATCATTGATGCAACTCATAGCAATTTCCACATACTTGTTCAAACACTCGGTTTCAATCTTACCCTTCATGTTCGGATCAATGATTTGATCAAGTTCCCCATTGCGGTGACAACTCTTGGTCCACTCAGCCAAGTTCATTTGCCTCGTCTCCACTGCATGCACCACAGTTGGTCTTGCGCACAATACTTCACACAACACTACACCGAATGAGTACACGTCGGACTTCACCGTCAGTTGTTGACGTCGGTAGTATTCCGTCTAGATACCCAAAACTGCCTTTCACGACCGTGCTGATGTGGGTCTTGGACATGGTAGCCGTGCCCACTTTTGACAATCCGAAATCCGAAACCTTGGCCACCCATTTCTCATCCAATAAAATGTTTGTGCTCTTCACATCACAGTGGATGATAGTGCCCTGGGCATCGCTGTGAAGGTAGCGCAACCCTCGCACGCGGCGCTAATGCAAATTTGGAGTCGTTGTCCCCAGGAGAGAGGTGGATTGTCGGTGTGGTAGAGGTGATCAGCGAGGGTACCACGTGCCATGTAATCGTACACTAAAATCATCTCGTTTTTATCAGTACAATACCCAATAAGAGACACCAAATGGCGGTGTCTGAGTTGTGAGAGCAGCTCGATTTCCGTCTTGAACTTGCAGGCTCCTTGCGATGACTCGGGTTTCAGCCGTTTGATAGCAACGGGAGTGGCAACGCCGTCGATATGCCCTTTGTACACGTGATCGAAGCCGCCAACACCAACAATGAAACTCTGGCTGAAGTTTTGGGTGGTGGCTTTGATCTCCGCCAGTGAAAAGTAACGACACAAATGTGTTGGTAAAGATGATGACCCATCTGAGGCAGTGCCTTGACTTTCCGCCGCCGCCTAAAAACCAAGAACCCAAGGACAGAAAGTCCAAGTATTCCGCAAGCTACACCGACAACCGTGGCAAGCAAAGGAGTTCTTGATCTGGTGCTAGGTTTTGATGGTGTCCCCTTTGCTGGGGCTATAGGAGGTGAGTCAGGGCTTGGTCCAGCGAGATTCCGGTTTGTACTGAGTTTGAACATTTCGAGTCCGTTCAAGATTGCCTCACTGTACCCATGATACCAATCCGCTTCCAGTGCAAGAAAGAGATTGACTTTCTTCGGGATTGCAGGGTTCCCCAACATGAACACATGGTAGTCTCTGTACACTGGTCTTCCATTTCCACCAGTCCACTCGATTATATCCACCATTTTCTCAGCGGATTGATTGGCGATGTAGATGTTAAATCCCCGTTCTCCGGGCATGGTAACATCACTATTAAACTCACAAAAATGAATCCTAACCAAGTAAGCAAACATTGAATCCACAGGGAATTCCCAGGTGAGATTGTGGTTGTTGCTTACGGTGTCCATTGAGCGGCCGGTTTGGTAAACTTCTTTCGGAGCAGAGTATGCTGGTATTTTAGAAAAGTTAAGCTGAACGCTAATGTTTAGCGGTAAAACACTATACTTCCTACTTAAATCGTCTAGGTAGTTGTACTCATCTGCCGAACCATCCCAATTGCGGTACATACCAGTGTCCAGATCGGAAGAGATCCTCGTTTCGTAACCAATATTGATTCGGTACACCATCTCCAGAGCAGTGTTGTTCTCAATGCGAAACGTGTTTTCGCTGCCTACATAAGCAACCCCGACTGGGCTTTGGGGTGAAGTGTAGTAAAGATACGGGGGCATGGAGAGAATTTCAATCCCATTGATAAACGCGTAGGCATCTGGGCTTGTTTTGCTTGGAGTGAACGTGATATTCAAAGGCTGTCCTGACTCAATGTGGAGGCAGAACTCTCTGTACATGGTATCCAAGCCAGAAGCATTTGCAACTAGTTAAAAGGATCCTTCGATACTTGAAAAGCTCAATATCTACTGGGATTTTCATGCAAAACAACGGACACTTCACCATTGAAGGATACACAGACTCTGATTGGGCAGGCAATGTCCTTGATCGCAAATCCACAACTGGTTACTGCACTCTTGTTGGTGGTAACCTCGTTACGTGGAAGAGCAAAAAGCAATCTGTTGTAGCTCGGTCAAGCGCAGAAGCTGAGTACCGTGCAATGGCATCGACTGCATGCGAACTAATTTGGCTAAAGAGGTTGCTACGTGATCTTGAAATCATCTCCTCCAAACCAATTCTTCTTCACTGTGACAATCAAGCAGCAATGCATATTGCTGCCAACCCCGTCTTCCATGAACGCACAAAGCACATCGAGGTTGACTGTCATTTCGTTCGCAACCAAGTTCAGTCCAAGCTATTACAAACTATATTTGTTCGTTCCAGTGATCAACTTGCCGATGTGTTCACCAAGCTTCTGCCTTCTGCACAACTTGATCGTCTTCTCTTCAAGCTTGGATCCAGAAGAACTCTCGATCCAGCTTGAGGGGGAGTATTGAAGTATCTATTATTATTGGTGGTAGGGTTTGTCTAGTTGTCATTGTTTAGTTGGTGATGGATAACAACTCATTGTCATCTTACTTTCGGCTAGGGTTAGCTACTTGTTTGTTTACTTTAGGCTTATTTAAGAGCAATATTCCCTCATCATGTAAAGCTAGGTATTAGTTTAAGTTAGAGATAGTGGAGGTCAGGTCTTCACTCATGCTTGCTGAGCTGCCATCCCTGTCCGCACCATTCCTCCACTTTCTTTCTTGTATTCCTCTCCTATTTATGGTTGATCTTGTAAACTATTTTATACATGATATATACATAAAATTGTCCACAAAAATCATCTCATTTTTATCAGTACAATACCCAATGAGAGACACCAAATGGCGGTGTCTGAGTTGTGAGAGCAGCTCGATTTCCGTCTTGAACTTGCGGGCTCCTTGCGATGACTCGGGTTTCAGCAGTTTGATAGCAACGGGAGTGGCACCGCCGTCGATATGCCCTTTGTACACTTGATCGAAGCCGCCAACACCAACAATGAAACTCTGGCTGAAGTTTTGGGTGGCGGCTTTGATCTCCGCCAGTGAAAAGTAACGACACAAATGTGTTGGTAAAGATGATGAGCCATCTGTGGCAGTGCCTTTGACTTTCCGCCGCCGCCTACAAACCAAGAACCCAAGGACAGAAAGTCCAAGTATTCCGCAAGCTACACCAACAACCGTGGCAAGCAAAGGAGTTCTTGATCTGGTGCTAGGTTTTGATGGTGTCCCCTTTGCTGGGGCTATAGGAGGTGGGTCAGGGCTTGGTCCAGCGAGATTCCGGTTTGCACTGAGTTTGAACATTTCGAGTCCGTTCAAGATTGCCTCACTGTACCCATGATACCAATCCGCTTCCAGTGCAAAAAAGAGATTGACTTTCTTCGGGATTGCTGGGTTCCCTAACATGAACACATGGTAGTCTCTGTACACTGGTCTTCCATTTCCACCAGTCCACTCGATTATATCCGCCATTTTCTCAGCGGATTGATTGGCGATGTTGATGTTAAATCCCCGTTCTCCGGGCGTGGTAACATCACTATTAAACTCACAAAAATGAAGCCTAACCAAGTAAGGAAATATTGAATCCACAGGGAATTCCCAGGTGAGATTGTGGTTGTTGCTTACGGTGTCCATTGAGCGGCCGGTTTGGTAAACTTCTTTCGGAGCAGAGTACGCTGGTATTTTAGAAAAGTTAAGCTGAACGCTAATGTTAAGCGGTAAAACACTATACTTCCTACTTAAATCGTCTAGGTAGTTGTACTCATCTGCCGAACCATCCCAATTGCGGTACATACCAGTGTCCAGATCGGAAGAGATCCTCGTTTCGTAACCGATATTGATTCGGTACACCATCTCCAGAGCAGTGCTGTTCTCAATGCGAAACGTGTTTTCGCTGCCTACATAAGCAACCCCAACTGGGCTCTGGGGTGAAGTGTAGTAAAGATGTGGGGGCATGGAGATAATTTCAATCCCATTGATAAACGCGTAGGCATCTGGGCTTGTTTTGCTTGGAGTGAACGTGATATTCAAAGTCTGTCCTGACTCAGTGTGGAGGCAGAACTCTCTGTATATGGTATCCAAGCCAGAAGCATCAGCCGTGGCTGAAGTGTTGAAGTCGTGGAGAAGGGTAAAACCGCAGGCTTCAACTGAGAAGAGGGCTTGGGACCGGTCGAAGTTGGGGGCGTACGAAGCTGGGTAGAAATACAAGCGGATGAACTTTGGGCCGGAAGGGAGTGGAAATGTGTAGGTAAATTCAAAGCGGGAAAGCCTTGCTGTGCTGTAAGGCGTGGTGAAATTTACTTCCTTGGATATGGATTTGTTAACAGCTGCTTGGAATTTGAATGGAAAAGGTTCTGAGTGCATATCTCCATACCACGGTCGGTCGTAGTTTTCGCTAAATTGGAAACCGGAAGAGCCACATTGAAGGGTGATTTGTTCAGACGGATGGTAGATTGGCGGCGAGTCCCCGGCCATGCACATGGTTATCATATGGATAAAAAGGGGAAGGAGAAGAGGAGTGAGAATCTTATTACGGTGTTCGCCGTTGGGGTTCTCCATGATTTTAAGAAAAACATAGAAAGGGTGACTCATTTTCTCACTGGAATTTGGAGTCTCTTAACGAAGCCGTTTACACTGCCTATCGCAATGTTTGCTTGTAAATGACCACTTTAATGTCTTGCCTAATAACAAGTCTACCCAGAGTCTTTGTGTAAAGAGAAAAAAAAACCCGTGCCCTGAAGAATGACCGGGAGCAGTTTCCATACTTTTTCCTCCACGCACCCGACGTATTGTTGGTATATGTCGGTGGAGTAAATGAGCTAGAAAGTTCTATTTATATTATATTATGAATAAATTATATTTTACTACTTCAATTTTGTACGATTGTTATGCATATCTCATTTTTTTAATCATTGAAATGGTATATATCACTTCCTAGCCTTCGAAAGAATGGATAATCGTAACTTGCCACTCGTTGTCTTTTAAAAAAAAAAAGGTTATATATCAAGTTATCAATTCGTTGCAATGTCAAACTTTCATTAAATTTTTTATTAATTTATCTATTAACTGCTCACATGTCATCACACTGCATAACCCCAATTTAACGAATAGAGAATAGTAATAAAATGGCTAAACATAACTTCTGTTCTGCAATTCAACACCAATAAATAAAGATGTTTTTTTTTTTCATACATCTGAAAATGCAAAGAAGCTACATCAACATTCAGCCACGTTTTGCCAATCTGGGCAAAGTCCTAGTGCCATTTACGTTACAAGAGACCTCTAATTGTTCTCCTTTCCTTTGCTGCTTTTACTCTTCAAATTCTTGTCATTAAACCTCAGCTTATTTACCTCCTCTGCCACCTTCGACAGAGTCATCTTCCTTTGATCTTGATTGTGACTGAGTATAAGAAGATGTGAAGAATGTTGGGTGTAGGTAGAAAATATAAGATGTATGTTGATATGTGGGGTGGGAGGGTATTACGAGGAAGTATGTGAGGTGCATTAAGATAATTTTTAATTGAAAAAGTTAGGATGTATTATGTATGTGAGGTTTATTTAACAATACATGGGATGTTAAAATAATAAGCCTTGATTAAATAAGTGGCCCGGAATAGCCACATTTAACAGTGATATCTTCTGCCGAAGTGTAGATAGGTGGCAGATTGCCGGCAACGAATGTGGTGGCAATGATCAAGTGCAGAAACAAGGAAAGGTAAAGATGAGAGATGAAAATTGGTCTCGTCATGGTAAATTCTATAAAGGTGTTTATTTGTTGGTTGGATTGTTTGCATGAATACACTTAGCTCTTGTTTATAAATATGTCATGTGTTTTTGTTTGTGTCTGTCATTGCAAAATCTTGAGATTTAAGTTTATCAGACTTTCAAGTCAAGTTTTGGCTGCTTCTGCTCCAAAAGGAAAGATTCTCGGATCAACATTCTTTCTTGCGTAGGCAGTGGGCTTGACGAATTATCAATTAAGTCTTTGGCATGCATGCAATTCAATTGGGATTCGAAAGTGATTTTTGTACATTATTTTTTACTTTTGCACAATTTGTCTTACTTATAGCCATTAATTTTTCTTTTGATTTGTCTAAACGAATGACTAGAAAGAAAAAAAAAAGAGTGTAAGAAAGAAAAAAGGTGTGCATAAGTCATTTCGTCAAATCTTTGTTTATGTACTTTAAATCAATGTTTAAAATATCGATATGCAAATTTATAGAAATATCGATATTGATCGCTTTCGACAGAAATTTGCAATGGATGGGTATATCAACTTATTCAGATATAGAGAAAAATTTCTCCCAAAAAAAAAAAAAAGGTTTAAAATCTGCAATAGGTTTCGGCAAAATTGTTGTGCCTTGTCCGTACATTATGATCATCAAAGACTTTAAAGTCATTTAGTTTTTGGCCCATAATTTGACATCATGGTTTTTTGGATTGATCACGGGAGAAAACGCGGTAGCAAAAGTTGCCTGTTTCAAATGCCCGTTGCATCGTTTGTTCAAAGTCTTCTGTAGAAATGATAGAAGACTGTTGAGAATCAATGTCAACCCAAAACAATAAGTAATCCACAACCCAATCTAAAGCTCAAGTCCATATCTAGTTTGATGATGTAATTGCTTACAATTGCAAAGTTAGGCAATGTTAGGTATGGTTGAGTGGAAAAAATTAGGTGCAATTAATGGGTTTTGTGGGGTAGTAAATAATCTTAGTTTAATTAAGTGTGTGGTGTAGCTTTCATTTGGTTTGCTATAAATACCCAAGTCCCCAAGCATTGTATATCATCCAAGGAAAAACAAAGCCTAGAGCTAAATAAGAAAAGCTTTGCTAATTAGTTTGTTTTGTGAGCTTTCTTTGAGAGTGTGCTCTATTTTCTTCTTCTTGGGATCATTAGAGTTATCTTGGATACTCTTCTTATTCAACAATTGGTATCAAAGCCAAGTCG